>NC_135862.1:17057080-17357080 GCF_031162955.1 Sander vitreus | reverse complement strand
TCACTGGTTAACATAACAAGTGCTAGGGTTAGCCTACTTGTTGCTGTTATTTTAGACCAATTTGCCATCACTGCAGTTGGACTAATGAAAGAAAAATACAGCTAATGCTAGCTCGACCCCCCCTTCTTTGTACAATGTGGCACACACTGAGTGTGTGGGAGCTGGCAGTGATTCAGCAGGTGCTAAAATAACAAAAACAAAAAGTAATTCCCACTTGAAGGGAATCAGTGCTAACATTAGAAAGCTAGGTTAATTAGCTTTTACTTTCTGAGTCAAAGCTATGTAGCCTAGTTTGCTAGCTTCCACTTTTCGAGTGGAATACAAACTTAACAGCTTGATGAGTCCATAACCAATGACTTGTATCAGGGTATGTAGGCTACAAGGTTATGCTGTACTACTAGCGTGTCTCCTAGCAACACTGGACCTAAAATGTCAGTCAACCAACCACTGCCAAGTGAAACGCCCACCCAGAGGCTTGAAGCTGAGACTAAAGCTGGAGATAGAAAAACGGTCTTATCCTCTTTTGAGAAATGGAAAATAATGCAAAATAGTAGTATAATAGTATAATAATAGTAGCAGTATCTTAATAGTTTATAATTCCTTACACAAGAATTTCAGTTCAACTTTAAAGAGCCTTTTTACCAAATGAAGCCCACAAAATGCTAATTTCTACTTCTGGAGAAGAAGCTAAAACAGTTCAGAGTTTCTTTTACTTAAAGACTTAAAGAAGAGAAGAAATGTAAAGGTCACCTTTGCGAGGGCAGTGAAGGACAGTACAGCCACCGCAGTAAACATGATGGTGGGAATCAGCATGACCACAGCGGAGCCAATGTTGGTGCTGAAGAAACTGATGGTAGCTAGCCAGCCACTGATGGGAACAACAAAAGAGTTAGTAACATCTCACACCTATGGCACTCATGACCAATGACAATACAAAATAGTTTGAAAATATGTGTAATTATTAGTTTAGGTGGAGGTTTTTTAAACTTTGCATGGTGGTCTGTGGTCTGTAAATCCATGAGCACATTGCAAACAGGGACTGCTAGTAGCGAATTCAGCATACTTTTAATGGTCCCAATTTGCCAAAAATGTAAACAAATGTAGGTATATTGTCTGAGGCAGGCCACTGTTTATTTTAGTATTCATTCCCTCTTTCCTTGTTTTTTATTGCCTCATGTGTCTCTGTAGTCCTTACCTGCTTGTCTCACCCTTGTCAGCTTGTCTTTGTGTTATCAGTCCTTGTGGTATTGTTCCCACTATCATGTCACTTAGTTTCCTCTTTTATGTTGTCTATTCATTTCCTGTGTGTTAATGTTTCCCTGTTGTTTAGTCATGGTTGTGTGTTACCCGTGTTCTTTCTGTGCTCTCTGTTTTTCCGTGTTCTATCCATTTGTATGTTTTCATGCTTCAGTTTCCTGTTTTATTTTGTAGTTTCTCTGTTTCTCCTGAGTCATGTCTTGTTTTACTTCCTGCCTTGTGTTTTCTCACCTTTGTGGTTGTCTGACCCGTCCTGATGTGTTTCACCTGTTCCTCATCCCTCATATCACCTGTCCCTAATTACTACCCTTATTACCTTGTGTATTTAGTCTTGCTTTCTGTGTCTGTTGTTGGTTCATCAATGTTTCTCCTGTTGGCATTCCCTGCGTCTCTTCGGCCTTGTGGTTTTTGGTTTCCTAGTCTTCCTAGTGTTTTTTTGAATTTTGTTGGACTTCCCTTTTTGCCTGCCTGCCTGCCTCAGGACACCTTTCATTGTAAGCCTTTTAATTTAAATAAACCTTCTAAAACTGCTCACTGCCTCCGCGCCTCCACACTCTGCACTTTTGGGTCCAAGCCTGCTATTCCTCAAACGTGATAGAGATACTCAACGTGCTTTGCCTGAGAGACACTTTTGCAAAATGACAAGAGGCCAGGGACCAGTTAATAAACAAACATTAATATTTATAAGATCAATATACAAAAGGCCTATAAATCATCTTTCTTTGAAATTTGGATTTGAGGACATTTGGTGCTTATCCCGAACTTCTGTCAGGGGGCACTTTTTTAAATGAACAATTTGTCAGGGGGCACTTTTTTAAAATTAACAATTTGGCACCCATCTGTATTTATGCTTCATGTCAAACATATTAGATATCTGTGTTTGTCAAAGCTCTTACCACACTCCCCAGCCTGGAATGCCAACACTCTGGATAATACTGATCACCACCTGGGCCATGAAGACGAAGAAGAAAGCCATAAAGTTGAAAGAGCTGTCTGTCCTGCATAGAGAGAATAATAAATGTCAGAAATCATGTGATCCAGCAGAAAAGCAGGTACAAAATGTTGAGTAAGCTCAGAGTAGGACCAGCTCACTTGAAGGCCTTGTAGATGGGCCTGAACCAGCACACGTAGGAGCAGGGGGTGAAGAGGATGAGCCACAGGAAGGCCATCCCAAAGTTGGTCACCCCGCCACCTCCACACATCCACGCCAGACAGCCAATCAGATTAACAGCCAGTGTGGCACTATTCACTGTCAACATCAAAGAGAAGGTGCAAGGATGACCAAAACATGGCAAACTGAAAACAAAAGCCTCTATAGTGAATACCCGACAGGCTGCATTACTCATAATTCAGCAGGATTGAATTACTATGATTTTCAGCAACTACTCAACACCAGATTTTCAGTTCTATATTAAAGCTATAATGTAGCACACACAGCACACAGTTTCTACTCTACATGTACCAAACATTTTGTGTAGACTAATCTACTTATTAACCAGACTTACATTCTTGTTTTCAAATGGCAGAACCTATGTGATAATGAAAAAGATACCATGATGCTCATGTGAATATTACAATTTGACACATTACTATTATGTACTATTATCACTAAGGGCTACAACTAACAATTGTTTTCTAAATTGATTAATCTGCCAATTATGTTCTTGATTAATAGATTAGTCCTTTGGTCTATGTAACCACAAGAAATTGTGACAAGTTGCCCATAGCCTGAGATGTCTTCAAATATCTTGCTTCTTTTTTTTCCCGACCAAGACTCAAAGAAATTCAATCTTCAATGATTTGCAACAAAGAAAAGCAGCAAATCCTCACATTAAATTAGCTGGTGTTGTTGTTAAAAATCAACCTGATCTCCTGTTTAAAATTTGTAAAGATTTAGTTTCTCAAAACAAAGAGCAAATGGCAAATGTGTCAAACAAACTTAGACACAATATGTCAATCTATGCATAAAAATGCACACAAAAAAACTGAAAATATATTAATTGGCTCTGTGTCAGTGACAGTGAGACCAGTCAATCTGGTCTCATGATGTTTTGGGTAAAACAAAGGACTGGCATGAAAGCACGGAAGCGGTGGACAGGTTCACAGCTTATACCTTATACTTTGAACAAAAATGTTGAAATAGGCCTGAATATGAAACTGTACTGCACGCCAACAGTCGATACACAAACTTTTACTGCAGGTACACTCACAGATCCATAGGTAATAGATCTTCTTGCACATTGTGCGATGCTGGTCTGGGATCTCATTGAAGTCTTGGTAAAAACATGGCTTGAGAGGGATGAATCGAGGCAGGGGAGGGAAGTTGTTTTCTAGGGCACAAAGAAACAGTTCAACGGAGCTGCCGTGCCCACACACCAAATACATAAAGAAATCAAGACAGCTGCATGAAGGATTACAATTTGTAAATAGGTTGGTTTTGTGCTTAGACTCTAAAAGCACATGCACACAATGTAGTTAAGAAAGCTTACCTGCCATGATGACCGTTCAGTATTTTCCTCCACTTGCAAACAGCAGGCACACAGACTTCAATCTCAGCTGCCTTGAAAACCAAACTGCAGAGAAAGAACAGAGCTGTTTTATTAAGGGCATCATGATCACTCACTCACACTGCTCTCTTTAGGCAATAGGGCCACAGACCTCCATGGGCCTTACTGTGAATGCATGCACCTACTTCATTGGAATAAACTACTTAAATCCCAACATGATTTGATTAGAGGTGGTGCTAGCCCTTCCAGTGCACCCATCCCTATTGCTGCATCATGAATTAAATCGACAGAGACAAACATGATTTTTGGCCACATATTACAGCTGTGTAATCCGCGCGGTTAGAAACTGTGTGGCCTTGTCGAGATTCCTAATGTAGCATATTCATAAACCCATGGGCGCAAAAAAGCGTTACAGGCCTACAGAGTTTACAGATTGGACTTCATATGATAAAGATATTTGTTTAGCTCTTAAACCTGCCAATAAGCTATATTTGATTGTGTTTCTAAGCCACGTTTCAATGCATTTGATGGTGGATGTGGAATAGCATAGCTCTGAAGGGCATTATTCTGCCACAAAATAAAGCAATCACTGCCATGAATAACAGACTGGCCCCGGTTGGTTTTTATGCAATGATGCAAAAACTGTCTTCTATGTGTATTTGTTTTGGGCGGAGGGCAGTGATGATGCAGTAAGACACAGTGCATCGTGATTACAAACGATGGAGAAGCGTCCTTCAGCCTGTGCGACATAGTGCTTCCTCATCATTCGGACGCGCTGAACAGGTCAAGCCCAAACTCCTCACAATAAACCACACAGGATACAGATTTTACAGGTTTTACTGAAGATAGAATCCCATTTATTGTAATAGATTAATTTCCCTCCTCCTGTAGGCTAATAGCCTACATGTAAGTGATTAAAACGCCTTACCTCCAGTTTAGTCCGAGAATGTCGCTAGAATCCCTCCGTTTGTTTAAATAGCATCCTGGATTAATCTGCATTCAAACACATTGGAGGAAACGGACAGATCTGGCGCTGCTCAGACCGAAATATGTTACGTTATTCCCAAATGATGGATTTGGGAGTAAAAGGCGGTCACGTGACGTAAGGTCTTTTCTTTACGCACATCGGAACGGAATATTTCAACAAGCCCCGCCCCTGGCTGATGCTGTCCACAGTGCTGAAAATCAGAGAAGGCATTACACGATCTGATCTGATTGGCTGCCTGTTAGCACATTATTAAATATACTAGGCTACTATCACAGCGGAAAAGAAAAAGGTGTAGCCTATGGCAGTCCTACACTGAGGGATAATAATATCACAGGGAATACAACCTTTAGCCTATATCAGAGTTACATTTTTCAGTCCAAATAACATGGCAATGAAGTAGCATATTTGTGTCGCACATTTCATATAGGCTAACCTACAGAAACAGCTCAAAGAACTATAAGTAAAGCATAAAATAAAACAAACAGAAAAGACAGCATAAAACATTGAAATAGGCTACAAATAAAATGGATAACAATATTAAATAAAAAAGGTAAAACAACTAAATAATTACAAAAATTGTAAATATATAAGTGCAAGGGGATAATGTTTAGTGCTCATGGTTTAGTGAAAGACAGCGAAGAATATCAGAAGAATTGCAGTACCACGTTATAATAATTATTTCAATAGATTATTTTATTATCATATTATAACACTTAAAGGGATTATACGTTGTAATTCATGCCTTTATTATCAGATGATTGATACATTAGTTACCAATACTTTATAGATCAGTTATAAACCATTATTGAGAGCAACTTTGGGGTTGCTAGGTTGTGAAAAATCTCTCTCCCTTGAGGGTAGTCAAGGTCTTACATCTTCTGAAAGTTTGTTCAAGCTTTATAGTGCATGATGCTTCATTTCCATGTTTAGTTTGGAATGGTCAGCAGACTGCTAATGATCTGAGAAGCAGAGAGGGCTCATATGGCAAAAGATGTATAGACAAGCAGCAGAAGATTTCATTTTACTTAATGTTTTACATTAATTTACTTCTTCGTCTTTGTTAGGACTGTAACATAATAATTCTGAATGAGCTCAAGGTGCATGAGATCCAGATCCAGATGGCAAGAATGAGAAAAGAACATAACAGTTGTCTGTCCTGCTGGAAATTAAAGCATGCACATGTTTTTCTAACTCAAGCCTACGCAAGAATCCTTTAATTCTAAGATCACATTTTGTAATTTAAATTGCTGGAAGATTTCAGTTGATTTGTCTGTGCAGGTTCATGACAAATAAGATTGGTTTATCTTTTTTTTTTAACAAAAGCCTTTGTGTTGGTAGGACTAAGAGTCAGTGTCAAGGTAAACTTTGGATGATGGATTGTAAGCTGTAAAAGGTCAGATTTTACTCAACACACAAAAGATTTTTTAAATCAGACCTTATGTCAGCATCAAAATAGTCTTCAGGTAATGTGTCAGCGCTGAACTGTAAAAGTAGAATGTAGGCTATAGCATGCCCTGTTTTAGTTACAAGTTGACCTCCCCTGCTCTTTTAGTCTTGGATGCAAAAAGTGGTAGGCCTATTTTTTAAGCGGTAAAATGAAACACACACACACACACTGCCTGTATCTACTCCATAACTACAAAAGCTGTGTAAGTATGTGTCTAATGATACTATTTTTCTTCAAAGACATAAGAACACAAGATTTAAGTTTATGCATGTTTGTGCCTGCTTTCTCTCTGTGGAATCTTTTAAAAAGCAGCTAAGAAGCCAACTTAGACAGGCTTTTAGGTTTAGGCTGTTCTCCTTTTATGGTGTCTCATAGTTTTATCTTTTTTATTTTTATTTGACAGTATTAGATTTTATTTATTTGTCTATGAAGCACTTTGTGTCTGGTGTCTGAAAACGGTGATACATAAATAAACTTTGCTTGCTTGCTTTGCTTCTTTTACAATCTACCAAACCCTTTTTGTTTGGGGTTTCTGCTTTTGATGCCCCTGTATCTGACAAAGTCTGCCTATGGCTCTGAGAAGCTGTTGGGGCAGGGAAAAAATAAAAAATAAAAAATATATTTTTTGTTTTTCTGCTGTGAAACTTAAAAAGCTCTGTGGACATCCAGTAGCCTATGTGGAATGCTGCATTCAAGTTTCTTCGGAAATGTTACGTTATTGGTGCTTCTGGCACATAATAGAACGAAGATGAAAAACGCAAACAAGACATGTATTGACTATTTTACCTAAGTTAGCTGTGTGCTTTTCCGCTATATTAATTTAACGACACGGCCCTCTACGCCTTCCCATTCGCTATCTGCCACGTTTCGTCCATGCGCGAAAATCGCATAATTTTACGCTATTTCTACAGCACTGGCATGAACGCAGCAGTTCGTTCAGCTAGCATTAGCTCTTCCTGCAGTGCTATGAGTTGAGCACGACTGAAGGTAAGTGCAAATAATGATATACAACTAGTGTCTGTCATGTAAAATAGGTCTGTGTGCCACAGGGATGTATTCCTAACGTGTGTGTTTTACATAATCAGTAACGTTACCCGGTGACGGATATATGATCAGCTCTGCACTTGTTGTAGCTTAGCTAACGTAAGCTAACGTGGCTTCCTACTTTCCTATGCTAGTAAAGGGACAACATTACTTGCTTAGCTAGCTACCTAACACAGCAGTAACATAGTGCTTAACTTGACTGGCAAGTGTTGGATTGTTCAATTAGTAGATGAGCTAATCTTAGCAAGTTACCTGACCTCTTACGAACAGCTTCAGGGCTTACGTGCAGTTTAATGTCACAAATTATTTTCCAAAAACTGAGTGTCCCAAATTATGAGTGTCTTATTTTAGACAGGTTGAGGTTAGGGTAGCACAGGTGGTTTATCAGGTTCATAATTAATTAAGGACATTGTATGGGGAATTTGTGACACTAAACTGCACGTATACCGGTCTGGTCATAAACAATAACAAGTAGTCGTTGGCAATGGAAATCTCAGGCCTCAGGCACCTCCAACAAGGCTCATTAAATACAAAAGACAACAACACACAAGTAAAAGCAAAATCTGAACAAATAAAAAAATAGGGCTAAAATATAAATAAATAATAAATGAAGTAATATAGTTATATAATTTTATGTAGACAGTATTGCAAATTAATAAAACCAAATGTAAAAAGGAATGTTATGTATATATGCATAATGAGAAGTACATATACTGTATGTACAGAGGTGTAAACAGTTCATAAGTGAAAGTATATAAAGATAACGTGACGGTTCATACAGCCAAAATATGGGTCCCCCTTCTTACATTTTAAACTATGATGCTGTTAGAGCAGAATTAGCACAAGTCATTTTAATTCATTAATCATGTAAGTCATTTGGTGTCTGGGAATTGTGATGGAGACACTCAATCAGGAACAAACTGATTTGGATGGGAGTACACATTTTGGCACAACATAACCGTGTTTAATTTCTGTTAGCACTCCCATACGTTGTCATGAGGTACTTGCTGTGCTTTTAACACATAACTTCATTTTTGACTTTGCTCCCTTGTGTGCTATCTTATCACCTCTGTTTGCAGTGCTGGGAATGCAGCCACCGCTCCCACCTGAGGCGGTCAGAGAGCTGGTGTGCTCCTGTCTGCACAGAGACCCAGTAGCAGCAGATCTCCGCTGCAGCCTGTTTGTTGCCGCTGCACAGAACTACAAGAGGGACTCTTTGCTCAGACCCTTTCCCTCTAGATACATAAGTGGTGACAATAAGGACTTTGAGGAGCTGGTAAGATATATATATATATGTATATGTATATATACACACAGTTGACAGTCAGACACTTTTTAAACACCCTATATTGTAGCAAATATCAAGCACAGACATCATTTGAAGTACCTTAATATTAGATATAATAAGTAAGCAATAAAGGCAGCAAGTAATTGAGAAAAACGTAACTTTTTACTTTTGTTAAGAACGAATGCCCATGCACACCATGAGTAATGGTGGTGGCATTATACACGTACATGTGCTGTTAGAGGCAGCAGTTTGTCAGTAAACAAAAGGTGAGAACAAAACTGCAAGATGATGCAGATAAAAAACAAACATTTGGCTTTGCAAATGTTTAAAAGATATAAGAAATATATAATTGGCGAGAAACATAGGAACAATAAACAAAACTGTGTTTATTTACAATAAAACAAAACTCAACCCACACTTTAGTAAAGCACAAATTGGGACCAAAGATCTTTGACGGTGCTTAAAAACATATATTTATGTCGTTGGTGGGCCACCTTAAGTGACTAAAGTGTCAGACTTATCACAAGTAAGTTTATATTACTCTGAGAAAGGAAAGGTTGAACCTTCTGATCCACTTTACAGTATTTTTTATGATTTTAGGCTATTTGCAATGAGCATGTCTTCAACATTTTCATCAAAAAATGCCAATACTAAAGGTGTTCAGAACGTTTAGGTTGGCAGTGTACATATGCTGTAAATTACAGATTTGTATCTTGGTTTCTGTGGGCATGGTCATAATATAGTAACACTTACAGGGACAAATGCAATACAGACATTTGTGATGACATTAATTCAGAGATGACAGTCAGAGAGACACATTCAAAGACAATACAGCTCCCCCTACAGTGAAAGGGAAGATGAGACCTATTATGGACAGGTGTGGCTACTCCTGTTGTGGCAATATGAGCAACAAAAGTTAGTTTTCTTCTCAAGTTGGCAGATGTGCACTCTTTGCCTGGTGTGAGAGAGCTGGTGAGACTACGACCCAGAGAGGGAGATCATCATCTGGCTCTCACACACTGGATTCTCTCTTCAAAGAGCTTTGCCGTGAAGACATTACAGAAAGATGAGGTACATCACTACAAGTATAAATACAGAAATGTATTTTACTACTTGCTTTTTTTGTTTACAGCAACTTTCTTCGTTCTCTTCCAGTATGCCAAACTTTGTAACCTGACGGAAAATGAAGGGATTTCTGCACCTGTGCCAGACTTCCTGTTTGCCCTGGAGTACTGTGATCAGATGAATGCCAGGTTTGAGAAGATGAGGGAAGGTAGAGACGTCTTCTATGCATTCCACGGGAGCCGCCTGGAAAACTTCCACTCAATCATTCACAATGGGCTGCACTGTCACCTCAACAAGGTTAGTGCAGTCATCACTGCTCCATCTCTTCTGTAGCACAAAATGGCGGTTTTATTATTGTGTGTGTGTGTGTGTGTGTGTGTGTGTGTATATATATATATAATATAATATATTCCTTGTAGACCTGTTATTGTGCAATATAATACATAAAGGTTGATTTATGGTTCTGTGAAGGCTCCATGCAGAGCTTTCATGGTAGCCTACGTAAGTGGCCTGAAGTTTATACTTGTGCGTTGGTGTGTGCGTCGAGCTCTTTAAGAGAATAGCAGGGCCAGCGTGTGTGTGCACGGGGAGTGTGTGGTAGAGCGAGTGAAAGGGTGACGATGATTAGCTTCGGAGCGAGTCCTAACTAGAGGCATAGTGAGAGAAACAAAATGTGTCCTCAGTGCTTTCTGACCACAGTCGGAAATCTGTTGCAGGAAAAGTTATCCCTCTACTCGATTTGATGTTGTTTATGGAGAAGAAGAACCAGGAAATGAGTAGGGGGAAATGCAACGCTACCAAGTCAGGGCCGAGCAACGTCCCATGCCACGACGTGTAGTTACATTTTTTTAAGAGATGCACGTCAGGCTACGACATAGGGTCCGTGGTAGGGTCGGTATCTCTACATACCTACGTACATACCACGATGTCAATTTAATGCAAAAGCATAAATCGGCCTTAAGACTTCCCGGAGATGTTGAGATATCTGTTGTTTGCTAACACAAAAGCTCAGTCAATCTGGTTTCTTTTCTGCATGTTTTGTGCAGAACTCAGTGTTTGGAGAGGGGACCTACCTCACCAGTGACCTCAGCATGGCTGTCCTCTACAGTCCCCACAGCAGTGGCTGGCGAGAAAGTCTCCTGGGTCCACTGCTCAGCTGTGTTGCCTTGTGCGAAGTCATTGATCACCCAGATGTGAAGTGCCAGGTGAAGAAAAAAGGTATGTAAACCGTGTGACTCGCAGAATAAAACACATTTAAAATCCTGCAACGCTGATTTTTAAATCGCTTCATGTTAAAATAGAGGATGGATACCCGAACCGAGCCTGTCGGGACCCGGCGGTACCTGGTGGGCCGGGCTGGGTTCGGACTGATATTAAAAAATGATGTTCGGGTTCGGGTCGGGCTCAGTCACATCAGCGCGATAAGGCATTGAATATTTTAAATTTAAAAAAGCTTATTATGTAGGTGCGCGCCTGTGTTAACGTGCGCTTGTTGCCCCATGTGCACTGATGCGCTCATCTGTTGACATTTCCGAAATGCCTTCCTACAGTTGCTTAATAAAAGCGGGCTTTCCACAAACAAACGTACATGTGTCATTAGTATGAGGGAAAAAAATTTGATTTTAACTGTGTCGGGCTCGGACATAAATATCTTAATTCCTGTCGGGCTCGGTTACTGCTCTGTCGGACGCGGGCCGGGCTCAGACAGAAAAATGCGGCCCGATCCGCACTTTATGTTAAAACTCGTTTCCCATTTCAGATTCTGAAACCATTGACCGGCAGCGCTCAAGAGCAAAGAACAGCGAAGGAGGGGACGTACCGGAGAAGTACTTTGTAGTCACCAACAATCAGCTTTTGCGAGTCAAGTACCTGCTTGTTTACTCTCAGAGGAGGCACCTGTCCAGGTAAGAGTCACCTGTGGGTAAAGGATGTAAATGCTGATAAAGTATTTAAGCCACATTACACATGTTGTTTCGGCAAGGCCATTGTTAGCCTCAGCAGTGGGGGATGGTCTCTTTCAAAGACTTGAAAGGCGCCCAGCGACCTGGTTATTTAAATCTTTGGCAGAAATAAAAATGTTTGCAATATTTTTTGCTGCCTCTCTACAAATAAAAGGAAATGGGAATATAAAACAGAAATAGCGTCTCAGAAGCTAACAGAAATAAGTAAATTTAAAAACAACATATGTTATGAGAGATATATATATATATATATATATATATATATATATGTATATATATGTATGTGTGTGTGTGTGTGTGTGTATATGAACTACAACCATAGTACAATATAGGCCTCTTGTGTTTCTGGAAACTAAATAAAAAAAATAAGTACATACCAGTTTCTGTTGGTGCTGGTAAACAAAAGGTCATTTTTGTGTTTTTCTTCTTCAGACGTTCCCGCAGCACGTCCTGGCTCCTCAGGCACCATTTTGCCATCATGATGAGTCTCTACCTTCTGCTGCTCATATTCATCGGTGCCTTTAACTCTAACACCTTCATATCCTTTTGGAACAGACTGTTCAGGTGACAAGACAACAGAACAGACGGCCTGGATGTTTGTTATCCCCCATGCCTTCCTGATCACAGACTGACTGGAGGCTTGAGCAAAGATAAAGTTTTATGCACCTTTTTATACTGTTTTCTCTCTACAGTTGTTCTTTATTTGTACAAATGAAATGGGTAATAAGACAATGCTGCATTTTGAAATTGTTATGCAATTTTTCATCTGTGATTTGTTTGGTTTATTAAACACTGTTTTTTCCCCGATAATATTTACATGTGGATTTAGTCCTGAGAGAACACAGTCCTACTAACCAAAGGGTTAAAAGAAAAAAACATCATGTTGTTGGAGTAAGTGCACAGCGAAGGGTCAAGCATTAATGCCGCGTTCTATTTACCTTGGAACTCGGAAGCCGGAGCTAGGAATGACGTCATACCCGTGTTGAATGCGTTCCAAGTCGGATTTTCATTGTTTTCATTAGCTCTAGCCTGGTTAGCTATTGTTAGCAATACCAGTTGATAACAACGCATTACACTGTTTTTTTGTGCATGCAAACAGCGTAACAACATGTCCACAGATAGAAGTTGAACATGCCTGTGTGAACGACTGATTTAGTGACACAAATAAGACAGAAGTGCTTATAACTTTTTGTTACTGCAGCTTTCACAACTGTTGATACAGGGGGCAGTCATGTTGGATTTTGAACTCGGGCTACTGCGAGGTTGTCCGAGTTCCGAGCTCGTAAATCCGAGGTCAGGGGGCGTGTTTCCGACTTTCACCTCCAAGTTGAATCCGAGTTCCGAGGTAAATAGAACGCAGCATAAGTTGTCTTTTTTTAGTTTGTTAGGTCTTAAGTTCGGAGACGTATTACTACATTAACTGATCGCATTGACTCATTAGTGCCAGTGACTCCTGATCTGTTGATCAGGTTCTAATGACAATTTGTCCCAGTTTAAATTCTTACTTTGTAATGTTATGTTTTTGTGTGACTCAGTTATGTGTAGAGACCTTTTTATAACCCATTATTTAAGTGTAACTTTAAGGTATTAAATATAATGGTAAGGTTTAATAAAGGAAAATATGAGGTTCTAAATACATTTTATAATCATTTTAGATATGCTTTTAATAAACTGTATATTCGCTTAAAGGCAACACATTCTGATTGAATGAATTTGTTACAATTTTTGACATCAATAAAACAATACTTTTTAAGTTGTTTGAGTGAGGTTAGTTTCTTACAAAGTTGATTTAAAAAATCTTCAAAGTGGTAGCGGTTGACTTAAAAGGAATATTGCACAATATTCTGAGAGATTAATCATGTCTCAGAGAAAGCTCTGCAGCTGCTTCCCGTACATCAAAATCTACTTGAAGGTCACTCCTTCATAATAGTCTGTTGTACTTTTCTATTGTTTTGTGTTCTATTAAAACTTTAACATGGGTTTCTTCTGACAGGAGCATATTTATTACCGCTGGCACGCTGACGGCCCTTTGTTATCCGTTGTAAAAAAAAAAAGTGACATCTATTGGGATTGATAACAGAGGCGGCCTGCTTTGGTGACAGATCCTGTCCCGGCAACAGGAAAGTTTGTGATGTTTTAGAGTTAAATATTATATTATTATTTTTTTCTGGTAGGTCTATTATAAGCAGATTTGTAAACGATTAGAGTACCTTGTATTTAACAATTATTTCATTCATTTAAGCATAATTACTTGTCTAATATTACAGACACAGGACAAGGAGCTGCACACTCCTCTTTTCTGTCTGATTAAACACCAGATACAGTATTATTTAGATATCACAGTGATTTAGTGATGCAACTGACTGACAAGTTAAAAGAAGATGAAAGAAAAGGCAGGCCTTTGTTTTGGTATAAAAACAGATTCCTTATTGTGAAATCTTTCAGATAAACTGCTTCTCCTCTTCAGAAACAACTCACATTTGAAGGACACAGAACAAACTGCCCATTGTTAGTCCACACTTTATTCCCTTTCCGTACAAGCTTCATTATTGCTGCCTCATAAACCGTCTGTTATTCAATAACCATCAACTGTCAGGGGGGCAGCGATGGCAAAGGGGACTCAAGACGCTTCTCCAAAATGAGAACAATCCGATCAGTGCTAGACTGATATGATGGTTACATTTACCACATTGCTGTATCTGAATGATTCCACTTCATTTCTCTGCCCCGTTAGCATTGTTTCTACTTATTCCAATGCAGGTGTCCAAACTGGTTCACTCATTCATGGTTCAACATTCACTATAAAGGGAGTTACTTGTAGAAGACTAAGCTTGAGACGATGCTTTGAGCTAAATGCTAATATGACCATGCTAACATACTCAAAATGGCTGTGATGATGTTAAGCGGGTATAATGGTTACCTTATTCATCAACTTAGTTTAGCATGTTAGCATGCTAACATTAGCTAATTAGTAGTTAGTAAGATAGGAATATCGTTAGTTTTACAGGAATTTGGTCATGAACCAAAGTATTGGACACAATGTTGTGACCTGATGGTGGTGCTACTTGAAAAGTCAGAGGACTTATTCTAAGGGGTGGCATGAAAGTCTCAATTGAGTTTTATGGCAATCCATCCAAGTTGTTGAGATATTTCAGTGTGTACAAAAGTGACAAACAGATAGGGCCATCTCTAGAGCCACACTTCAAAACTGTATCTTACACTGTTGCACTGTGGGATTAATTGAGACCAAATGCATGGAGTTTGATCATTTTCAATAGAGAACTTTTCAAAGCAGGGGAAATGTGTCTTGCAGGACAGTAAAAACATAGAGCACACACAGGCTTAAACATAAGATACACAAAACATACGATAAACTATGTAAAAACAAATGCTAAAATGTACCACACAAGCTCCCTAATAACAAGTGATATACTGTAAACTGTCAATCCAGTCATCAAGGGTAAAACATCGCCAATGTTCCCACTAGATGAATAAAACCAAAGAAAGTACAGAATGCCATGTCATTTTTATTCCTCATGCTTTAATAATAAATTATGTTTTACATGTTTATATTCATGTTTACATTGCATACAAAATAAGATTGTTTTCAAGTTATACACAAAGTTTATAGATAGCTGCCTTTTTGCACTTTGCTACATGAACTAGTGAAGATTTCCTCTCTTTACAAAAGGTAGTTACTTCGTTCCGTTTAGACAGGCTGGGACCAAACACAGAAAATGCCCCTCAGGATGACTCTACAGAGTTAAAAAAGAAACACAGAGTGTTAGATTAACTCTTGAAGTGCTTTAAGGGAGTACCGTATAATGAAGAAATACAAGTTATTAACATAGCTTTTCTCCCACCTACCTGTAGGTTGTTGTGGCATACAGTATTATGAGTGGCTGTCAGGTGATTGTGCACACACTTCCCAAAGTGGTGTAGACAGGAGGAATCAGACGGGGTGCAGGTCTGAGGGCATGATGGGGGTTTCAGCAGCAGACAGCTTGAACAGGAGGTGTGTTGGCAGGAGCCATGGCATGCTATCCGCTCCAGAGAGACAAACCTACAGAGCAGGACATTCAGATTTCTGTTAGAAATGCAGCACAAGAAGATATTAAAGGAAAAAATTCTCCTTTTTTTAGTCACCTGGCAGCGCAGATTTCCGAGGGGTTGGCCTGACAGTATTCCCTGGTGCACTCTGGGTGACAGCTCTCTGGATCCAACAATTCAATCACTGCACAAAACATTTTAAACACCGAATAAGAAACAATTCACAAGGCATATTAAATGCATCAAATTTAATATTTACATCTTTTCCCGTGCAGTAACAAAACATTAACATCTCTAATTTCGTACTACATCTGATACAATATCGATAACGGTGACAACTCTATTCACCATGAGGAGATAAGCGGTGTAATTATGGCTTAACTGTTAGCAGAAACCTTTGAATCAAAGGAAGCTTTGACCACACTATCAGTCTTCACAGCTCATAAACAAGATTTACCACATTGGCACCGTTCCCACTACAATGATACTAAATGATACTGAATTTCATAGGAAAATCTTGTTCTTTTTACTTTTATTTATTTCATGGTTGTAGTTATTGGTTAAAAAAAAAAGAAAGTGTGATAGAATAATGCATTGCTATAGGTTAAACAGTATATATAATACAGTAATACAGTATGTGAAATAATCAAAACTAGCTCCCCCTCCAACAGTTACAACATTAAAATGCAGCTTATATTTGAGTGAATCTGTAATAATTATACATTATTATTAAAAATAACAATTCTACTGCATGATTAGTACTTTATATTTTATACTGTAAGTGCATTTCACTAATAATACTTCTGTACTTTTACTTAATTAACATTTTGACTACAGGACTTGTTTGCTTGTAATGGAGTATTTATATTACAACATTAATTTCATTTCTTTTTCATATAAATGAAATGAAATGGGGGATTAATGTATCAATAAATTTGGCTCACTGTGGCATATTATATTAATGAATGATTAAAAGGTCATCGCATGACCTGCTTGTTATTAATTGAGGTTATAAACCATAATCATCTCACCTGCTTTACAGATTCCTTTGCGCTCTGGGTCTGGTTTGTCAGCTGCTGAGTCCTGGTAAACACACACCAGTCCCTTATCACACTTGCCCAGATAGTCCCATGTTCCTCCACAGGTCTCTCCCTCTGCTCTGGCACAGACGGGGCAGCAGCCACACACACCTGTCGTGACACCACCTTTACACTGGAGCTTCAGCGCCCGCCGGGAGGAACAGTGTATCTGCTCGCAGGGCGGGCAATGAAGGGCCTGAAGCTGCTGAGATGCTCCAGAAGGCATTTCCTGTGACCCCAACACTCTCAACAAGGCACTCAAAAAGAAGAGCATCCACATCCTTGAACGACCAAATGTTCTACTTGAGGTGAGAACACCTGGCAGCACTTTTTATATACATGTCGGCCCCTGGGATAACACACCAGCAAGGCTTCATAGTTTATGAGCCACAACCTCCACCCCCCCCCAGCAGCCAATAGACAAGGACGGGGGGGGGGGTTCACTGGGTGGATTAACTCTATACACAGTAAATTATCCCCATGTCTTATCTTCACACTATCAACAGTGTGATTTTGTTTTGAAATAATTCTTCCTTTTGAACACCTGCTAGATAAGTCTGATGAAGACTGGCCCCCTTTGTATTTGGAGTCTAATGACCTCTGGAAGGGGCAATTCAGTGCACACCTACAATCAGGTAATGACCTATTTCTTGAAAGAACAAAAGCAGGTTATCTGATCAGAACATCTCGTAAGTTTCGTATCTCTAAATCAAAAGTCAGACAGGTTGTGTACATAATAAAAGATACAAAGTTACAATGGAGGTTTCAATATAAATGCCCTATTATTTTTATCTGGCTTTCTTTTTACAGAGTGGAAAGCAGCTGAAGAGAACAATAAGTTAACTCATAAATCACACTTATGTATTTCAGGCAGGCACAATGGGATTGCAAGGTGATCACATAATTACCAGCTTATTCAACATAAAAGGGTACATTTCTTAATTGTTGTGATTTCAACAGCAACTAAATATAAAAATGACTTGCTTTGCACTTTAAGAATGAGGCAAAGCATTATGCAGCATTTCTGTTTTTTTTTTTTAATTAAACAGCCTTATAACAAAGTAACAGCACTTATTTGGCAACACTACACTCAGATAATTAGAAGTGTATCTGGTTCATTACAGTCACTAATATCTGTGTAATGTATGTCGTCAATCTTGAAATTATAGATTTTACTCTTTAAAATCTGAGATGAGAAGTGTTACACTTGAAACAGGCAGTAGAGCCACACATGCCTTTGTTTACACTGTGACTTCCTTTAGGATACTTTTTCTATCCTGCTTAAAATCTTTATTAATGTTTGCAAAACATCCAACTGTTTTTGGAGGTCACATGAGTAAAGAACGTTTCAGAAAGCTTTATTTTTTATTACACATTCTAAAATTGTTTAACAGATTCCATTTTTAAATAATTACTTTGTGGTAATGATGAAACCATCTCAGTGCTTAAAATGGCATTAGCTTTCAAAACGAAATGAAATAAAAAGGCAGTGTGTTTACCCCAAAACACCATAGGTTGCCATATTAAAAAAAGTTTTTTTAAAAACATACTTAATGATTTGAGTGGCTCTAAAGTATTCAGTTTTTAAGGTTCTGTGTGATGGCTGTATATTAGATCTGTCTATCCACTAACATATCACTACAGCCATTCCAGTTAAACTTATGAATGAAGCTGTGCAAAGTCACTCTTCTGCTGTAGAGTTAAAAGATTGTGGACTCTAATGTGCAGCAGAAAGAAATATTAGTAGTTTGTTCAAAAGCAATTTGATTTTTTTTTTAAAAACAGTTTAACAATGCAAAGGGAAACCATTTTGGGGTTCAGTAGTTTGTCCCAATAGACCCTTTTCACTGCAGACGTAATTACACTGACAAAGGAAGCTTTCAGGCAGATCTACTGGATTTCAGTTCTTCGTACTTGGAACTCATACAATCATAGGGCAAACCGGGACGATTGAAACATTCCAGTTTGCTCCGAGTGCAACGACCATATAGACCAGGGATGCCAAACTCTATCTTACTAAGGGCCACACTGGAAAATGAGAATCACATCAAGGGCCAGACGTGTAGAGTTTATTGACATGCTTTTATATCGTCAAAAGAGTCAAATATCTTTGACTGTATTGTTGCATGTCTGAAATAGCTTTCTCACTTAAAGTTTGGTCCACATAAAGCACATAAAAAAAAGTCTGGAAAAATGTTCCCTAGCCATCATAGAGTTTAGTCAAGCAAACAATCATGATGATTACATTTTTAAAAGGCTACCCGACTCACACCTGTTTCACAGGTTTGAATATTCAAACTCTCTGGGTCTGTGGGAATTTATGAGTCTCAAAGTCGGCAAATCTGCCAAATTCTGCTTTGAGTTTCGCGTAATTACTGTCTGAAAAACTGTTGCCCATCCTTTTGGTTTGGCGCACAACAAGGCGGGCCATAATTTATTGTGAATCTAAAGGCCGTTTTACGGTTTTGCGCAAACTCCACGCCGTAGATACGCCGTCGCTCCTACGGCGTCGTGACCCTTTCGGAGTTCTGCGTCGGGGTTGAACGTTTTTCTTTGCATCGCGGTGCATTTCACCGCCAGAACGCTAAGGGTTGTGTGGTTTCCGGAGGGTCAATCGCGAAACTCTTTGTTTACTTGTGCATTGGTGTGTGCCTCAAGCCAGCCCTATGTGTGTGGGGGGAGTGGGTAATTGAGCTAGGGAGAAAGTGAGAGAGTGACTGCAATTGTCTTTGGAGCAAGTTGTGACTCTAGAGTGAGAGAAACAACTGTCTCCCCTGTGCTTTCTGACCACTGTGGGAAATGTGTAGCATATGTGTATAGGAAAAGTTAACCCTCTCCTTGATTTCATGTTGTTTATGGAGAAGGAGAACCAGGAAATGAGTTGGGGGAAATGCAATGCTACCAAGCCAAGGCCGAGTGTAGTTAAATTTTTTCGAGAGGTGCACATCAGGCTACGGTGTAGGGTCCGGCGTAGACGCAGAGGGGTCTGCGGCGGTACACCGACTATAAAACGGCCTTTAAATCTATTTGTGGGCCGGGTCAAAATTTGCGAGGGGCCAGGTTTGGCCCGCAGGCCATGAGTTTGACACGTGTGATATATACAGACATCATTTGGACAAAACATAGAACATATTAACCTCCTTTGCTCAGCCAAATACCTTCCTGTTACGTCCTTTTATCACGGAGTTACAGGCGATAAACGATTTTTGATAGTCTAAAGTAAACTTAGCGGTTTGTTTTTTCAAAGTGTTTTTCATCTAAAGGTTCGACGCCATGTTTACTCAGTAGACCATTTAGTGCTCTCTCCAATCCCAGACTTTCACATTGCATGTTTGTTTGCAATGGATGCAAAACAGCCTATAGGTGCTAAATGTCCGGGACGAATGAAACAGCTGTTTCATAGTCCCGACCAGGCAGTAAATCCCATGTATTCTAAGTAATTGCATACATATCTGTGTTTATACTATATTTTATGCAGGTGAGACATGGAAAAGTGGTTTTAGAAATATGTAAATATATTGGGGCTATCAGGTAGGGGGGTCGAGTTTTGCCATGTTCACCTATGGAGACTGACGGGATGTGCGGTGGCCTTACCCACATAAGAACAGAGTGAAATAACATTTTGTACTATAGAAACATTATATAATTGGAAACATGTATTATTCTAGCTATATAAATGGCATAATGCATGGTATTTCCATAACCGCGAGATACGCGCTTCACGATGACGGCAATGATCAAGTTGTACATTCACCAAGTATAGCCCTGCAGCAATCTATCTGCAATAACACCTATCTGAAGTACCATTCATGATATGTTGCCAAATATTGAAGTTGTGGGAAGTGTACATAGCTTAAACGTTTCTTTCGTCCCCCATGCCTGTTTCATTAGTCCAGGCCAGGAGGGACGAATGAAACAAAACGCACGTCCGACTTCTGCTTAAATAACTCCCGAACGGTTTCGTTCAGAGCTGAACAACATGCTGTTCAGAACTGTATTTGACAGAGGACAGATGTAGGTTGCCAGTGATAAAATATTAGCTTTCAGTATTTTACGATGTCTTTGTAAATGACGTTTGATTAAAAAACTGTTTCATTCGTCCCGGTTCTCCCTACATGTTGTATCTTCAACCCTTCAATCTTTACGTTTTTCAGGTTTTTCTCAAGACTCCCAGCTTTAGTTGTTCAGGTCTAACAAAAGAGACTGTTGAAGTGGATACCTTCGAACTTAAAGTTAGCTTTACCTTCTAAGATATTCTTTCAGAGATAATAAAAAATGCATACTGAAATGCAGAATAGTAAATCAGAAATTTAAGTCTCATAATTTTATTAAATTATTTGTTACACTGCGACATAAATCTTCCTCTTGTATGTCGATAAACCAATTACAACTCAAGACTTTTGTTGTTTGTTGTGGAGCCATCAACCAGATCAGAAAGTAACAGCTACAGCTCCATGACAACTGAGCAAAGTCAATGTGCTGATTAGGACAGTGCGATACGGTCAAAAGCGCCAAAACAAACAAGTGGCCTTTGAGTTTAGATTGTCTGACATGTCAAGCTCAATTATCTTGCATGCTGTAATCACTGTATTGTTCAGCTGGAATAATTTACCAACTACCAGTGGCCAAAAATAACAGGTATTTTCATTTAAAAAAAATAAATAATAATTCATAAATATACCCAATGTTGTGTATTTTAATTAGGAGGCTCTGAGTCATATAAAAATGTATTTATTTTCAAGGAAACCATTGAGTAACACTGAATACAACAGGAGTGATCGTTCAATAGCCAACAAAACTTGTGACTCCTACATCATAAAGATCCCACATACGAGACGTCTTGGAAAACAAGATTTCAAAGCAAACATGTTGGCAATTTGCTGGTGCTTTAATTTCATTCCCCCCACATAACAAATTAGAGGCGATACACACCTGTATAGAAAAGTGACAAGATTTTACATCAACTTACAAAGGGCTGGATGCCAAAGTGCAAGATGCCTGAACCCTCTCTCTCTCTCTTATTGTAGAGGACAATAATCAGGAATGGACTGTCAAATACAAATCTCCAAAATTAAAATTCAGCCATTGTGGCTTTGTATTCAGTTGACCCAAGTCTAGCTTACATTACACAGATTTAAAATATTGTTTCAGAAACATTTTTCTCCAAAAGATACTTTTCTTTTTTTTTTTAAACTGCACCTTATTACAGACAACTGCATGTAATGGAGTAAAGCATCACAGAAATAATGCAGGCATTAACAGAAAAGCAGTTTAACAACTTCAAACAAAACACACTAACGTGTTGTTGGTTTATAAAAGCAACCGAATCAAAGAATACATACTAAAATCTGAAGTGAAAATAAAATGCCTTAAAAACCTTGAAGAAAAAAATCTATGTACATATATTTACAAGTAAATAGAGTGACTATTATACAGGTTTGACTGGCCGTTCAAGGACAGGCTGAAGTCACCAGGGTCCATATAATCCAACACTGCATGACATTCAGTTTTGTCAATCCAAAATTGTTCTTAAAAGACAAAATACCTTCCAGGAAGCCGCCTTCCAAGTCGCACTTAAAACAAGCGAGCAAAAAGTCTGCCGCAGTGTGCGGGTCTGTTTGTTCTGAATCTGGTTTGTGTGTGTGTGTATAAAAACATCCACGGCTTTTTGACTCAAACAAACTTAAAATTTTTCTTTCATGATTACATTTTTTTTCTTCTTTTTTTTTATAATGGCAATGTTTGCAAAAGAGAAATCTGTTGAATATATTCTTCTGGAAGTTTTTTTTTTTTCAATGTTGTTACTATCTTGAACTAAGAGAGGAACACGAGGTCATCAGTCTGGAGGAAGGAGGTTGTGCAAACGAAACTGTTCTCGAATGTGCGGTCTGACATCTTCATTCTGTGATAGAGCGAGAGAACAGATCAAAACTAGAAGAAAACAGACTTCAGTTCAGTGTTGATGACTAACACTAAGTTTTTACGGGCAGCTTTTTTCAACTGCGAATTTGCTAAAATCGGTCACATGCAGCAGATTCCAAATGGAACTGTGTCACCACAACATGGTGCTGACGGTGTACACGTTTTGTTGTGGGTTTTGGTGGTGTTGATACTTTACTATCAGTTTCTATCTGGCCTATCACAAACTATTTATTAATGGTTCTACTCCAAGCCCACATTTTGTCACATTAGAGTTTCTGTCAGTCTAACTAGACAGAGGTCTTCATACTTACCAACTCCACAAGCTTCTCGAGGAAAGGAACAAGCTTTAGAAGCTCATTGTCATTTCTATCCACAAACCAGCTCTCAATAGGGATTCCATTGGAAAGCTGCAAAAGACACATCTGTGCTTTAGTATCAGTGACACAGAAATATTGATAGACGTAGCTTTTTAATTAAAAGGAACACGCCGACTTATTGGGACTTTAGCTTATTCACCGTAGTTAGATAAGTCCATACATATCCTTCTCATCTCTGTGCGTGTTGTAACTCTGTCTGGTGCCCCCACTGCTAGCCTAGCTTAGCACAGATCCTGGAGGTAACAGGCTCCATCTAGCCTACTGTTCCCAATAAGTGACAAAATAACGCCAACATTTTCCTATTTGCATGTTGTGATTTGTATAGTCACAGCGTGTACAAATAACAAGGTCACATGAGACACAGCCATCTTCGAATCGTATACACACTGGGAACTATGTTCTCAGAAGGCAAAGCACTGCTACTTGGGCGGAGTGATTAGCGCAACACCTGAAAAGCACAGTTGTTACTCTCTGCTCCTCACCACAGGGCTTCAGGTGCTGTGTGCAAATCACTCCACCCAAGTAGCAGTGAATAACACTGAATAAGCTCAAGTCCCAATAAGTCGGCGTGTTCCTTAAAAAAAAAAAAGTTTTACCTGATAGGCAAAGGCTTGAGGAGAGTTGTCGATTATTATAGTCTTGGAAAGATCCCGTCCGAGAATGTTTAGGTCTTTAATATAATTTCCTTGAACACACACACAGTGCTCACGAAATAGCCTATGTCTAAAAAATTTTTTTTAAAAACAGAGAGAGAATATTCCTTAGTTAAAACATGCAGAAACGTCTTTTCAAAAAGTTCTTGAGATCAAACAATGACAAACAAACTGATAATCTCCCGAGTGGAGTATTTAAAAAGGTCATATTGACTAAAACGTGTGGTGATTATCCTCATTTATTTGACAGCACGGTTACATTTTACATAAGACTTCTTTACCTATTGATACAAACTTTAGAGCAACCAGTTATGTGAACAGTGATTGTCTGCTTTCTATTAGCAAAACAGGTTCTTTCCTCTCATTTGACAAAAGGGAGAGGAAGTTACTGCTGCATCCTCCCAGACTTGTGAACATACTGTATTTATTGCTGAGTATAACTGACAAGTCAGAGGTGTGGAGGACCAGATCACTGAGTATGGGTGCGTGTGGATGATTAACAAACACATCAATACATATATCGATGCTTGTTCAACTGTTGCTAGCTTGCTACGACAAGCAAACATGATTAACTTGAAAAACAGCAACAGAACTACAGAAACATACATTACAAAACACACCAACGAGGAAGTCATTTTGGTGTTAAGCAGCAAATGTATTTATTTATTCTCAATTATTTGTGAGAATGTTTAAAAGGTTGGAAAAGAAAGCAGCGAAGAGATCAAGCCTTCTTTGTCAGGCAGACAAACATATGTCAACTCTTTAGGTTGAATCATGGATTGCAAACAAATTTCTCTAGCTTTATTGTAGCTGTACATCCTGTAAAATCTATATAATTTATTATAAAAGCTGTTTCAGAGTCTTGGGTTGTCACTGACCTGACCAACTGTTTTTTCGGATCCAGGATGTTGAGCAACTTGTCTGCGTACACTTTCTTTGAAGCCGTGAAGAGAATAATCTGAAATTGTAATGACAGCAGCAATAAATGAGTAATACGTCAATTTAGAGCAGGTCAGATTACACAGATACTGTCTAGAGTCTCATGGGAATTAGAGTTGCATCTCACCTCATACATTTGAGACATGCGCTCAAGAAACTCGCGGAAAAAGGGCCTCAGCCGAACGTACACCTTCAGATTAAAACCAGAACAGAAGAAATGTAATCACAGCAGCAAGACAATGGAGACCTTTCGATTAGAGAATGACATTTAACAGTTAGTACCTGGTATATTACATCTTGAAAAAGCACAGGGAATGTCAGGGCTGCGTCTTCTAGCTCATTCAAACTACAGTGGACCAGAGTTTCGTCCTGACGACAAAAAAACAAAGAAAATCAGAAAAAAATCCATTACAGTCAATTTACTTTTAATATGAGATCCAGCACAAGAAACGATTTACTGCTTACCAGATCCAAGACGAGAGAAAACTCTGGCGTGCTGCGTGTTTTCAAAGGTAACGCTGGCTTGCGTGTTAACTGCTCTTCTGTCAGCGGAGGCACGTGCTTGATGAAGAAGTACCTTAAAGCAGAGAAACAAAAACGACCCTCATTTAAAAAAACAAACAAGGAGTGTCCCAACAAAGAGCAACGCTTTAAAAACAAGGAACATTTTAAATATGGTGTTGGTCATCCCGGCTGAAATGTTAACTAGTAAGGGCACTGAGTTGGTCTTTTCACCACTTAATGAACAGAAAATGTTGACTCCAATTTCAATACTACAGGGGTCTGAAAAGATTTAAATAAGACTTTAAAGTGAATTAACTGAACTGCTACAAAAGAAAAGCTTTAGTCCAATGAAGCCACGTAGTGGTGTAACATCAGAGTCCTGTCTTTGCTGCCACCTAGTGGTCGTTTCACATTACAGCGAGCTCCGGCCACACACCAACGTGCAATGTCACCTTGGAAGTGAGACTATACCTCGATCACAGTCTGTGTTGTAAAAAGGTGCAGAGTTGAAACTTTAACCCAAAAACCAATCTCAATTTACAGCTCCTTATTTTTTTTAAAAATAATTTTAAATAAATAAATAGCTATTGTTGTTTTAAGCTGCTGAAAATTCAACTTACGGATCAAAAACTTCCCATTCCTCTTCATATGAGGTTTCTGGAGGAGCTGAAGGTAATGCATGTGGGTAACCACCGTCTGGCATACAACCAGGAGCTGATGAAGGCAGAGAGATGGAAAAGGAGTTCAAATATTATGTTCTTGAGTAACGAAAAGCAGACATCATCGTCCGGGGTAACCTCTGTTCCACTAGATCCTGTAAATCAATCTCACATTCAACATCTCTGTCATCGGTCTGTCACGAAGCCTCACCCTGAGTTCTACTCTCCATATTCTAACACAAATCAGCATCCACTACAGGATCTGCTATAAGAAGTTGAAACCAAAGTTAAACAACAATTAATCAAGCAAGCATACGTTTACCCACAATGGACCAGGGCTTATGAGAAATGATGTTTGTTAAAGGCTGCTAAAGAACCGACATGTTGAATATTAGATCATTCTTTTAAAAATGGCCGCCCTTATCTAAACATATGGAGTAAGTCACATGACATACTGTTGAGAAAGGCTCTGTTCCAAGGCTAGATGTTGTAGTTTTTCAAGTTATTACAAATGTCAATGGGATTTTGAATGAGGTTTCCTTACTTCTGAAACAGAACCTGGACGTTCCAGTTTCACTTCGGCTCTCTATTGTTAAATCATAAAGCAGAGGTTACAACTATGTTAGCAGTTTGATTGTTAAAAGACACAGACAGTGAAACTAACTTAGCATTATGTTTCCAAAGAGCAGAGTCATGGTTACAAATCTGTGTGTCCAAAAGACGATTCATTTGATTTAAACATCCTATTATTGTAAACCCCACCCATCAAAGCAGGTTAAAATAAATAATAAGAACTGTCTGCATTTAGTATTTGCTTTCTGAAAGCATATCATGACACTCTAATGTAAGAATGGACATACCCGTTAATGGTGGCATGTCAGTTTCAGTGACTATTTCTCCTTCT
The DNA here is from genome assembly GCF_031162955.1 of Sander vitreus. Lineage (NCBI taxonomy): Eukaryota > Metazoa > Chordata > Actinopteri > Perciformes > Percidae > Sander > Sander vitreus. Next base: position 17,330,436 of record NC_135862.1, on the reverse strand, counting down.
TCTATGGTTGTATCAGAGGTGATCTGAAGCCTATGCGGTAATATTGGGGTAGGGTGACACGGAGTGATGCCCTCTGTAGATGTGAGTGTGCTGCTTGGCATTTCTTCTGCCGGCTCGATGTCCAACTGCTTCATGATTTCCTCTGCCTCAATCGCTTGGCCCGGAGAGTCTGAACCAGGAGTGGCTGAATAAGTTACAGTACAGTTTTGTCAAATATCACAAAAGGAATTTTTTATCAATCCAAAACATTAGATATTTTTTTAGACATGAATATCGAAGGACTTGTTTGTATTACCAGTTTTAGTTGCTGGTGAGAAAAAGTTGAAGACTGGAGAGAAGATGGTTCCGAGCAGGGTGGTGCGTGTTGGGCTGCTTGCTGCCTCTACAGGGACCTCTAGTTTACCGTTCGGTTTCATGGGTTTACTGTTGCAGGTCATTGTGTCTATATAAAAAATAATAAATAATAAATAAATAAACTCTTGAATAACAACCCAAAAACAAAATCTGTATATGGTTTCTTTTTTTGTAAACTTGAAAAAGGCATTAGATGTCATCTGTTAACGCTGTAGTCAAAATGAGACATTTCTTTTATAACACTTCTTACTGGGTCTTTAATACCTTTATTTGGACTTTTCCGGCAAACTCTTGAGACTGTTTTGTTGGAAAGGCCTCTAGTCTGTGGTGTTGACGTAATTAGATCGCTCTCAGAATTACAATCAATACGACTCCTCTTTGCAGGGATATCCTGCTCCACCTGACAGAAACAAAACCAGGAATACAGAACCAATCAAGGTTACAAATCATTCACATTTCAGCTTTTTGGTGGTCTTTTAATCTGAAAATCTCAAATTTATTATAATGAGAAATACAATTGGTAGCATTGTAAAAAAAATAAGTTATGGCAGGATATTTTCAGAACAACAATTAAATCATGGTACTATTGTGTCTCTAGCCATGCCAAAAAAGTAAATAAATAAATGCAATTTGATTTAAGTGTCTTGTAAGTAGTAGTAGTAGTAGTGTATCTTACAGCAGCAAAAACTAAATTATGAAAGAGCAGCTGTGAATTCTGATGTAAGCCCACCTTGACAGCATTTCCTCGGATGAATTTCTTTATAGTGGAGAACAGGCCTGTTTCATTCTTCTGCATTTTGCCTCGACCTCTCACCGGGGATGGCTCCACTTCCCGGTGTTTCCGTTTAGCCTGGGTCAGGTGGGTTCGACGGCCTAAGTTCGGCTGCTGAGGAGCTTTACGCACTCTCAGCCTCATCATGCTCCAACGTCACATAGAAAATTCTGACAAGGGGGAAAGAAAACTTAAGACACCTTGCTTTAAAAATAAAAAAGGTTGTCTCACTCTTGAGAAAACAAATATTTCACTAAGAAGCACTAAATTTCAGAGCGAAGAAGTAACCTGTGTCATATTTGTCCAGTGTAGCAATATTTCTTGGTGTTGATTAAACAGAAGCTATTGGAAAATTTGCCAATATTTTCTATTAAAATATTTGTGTAAACTAAATGAATTAAGAGTGACGCCGAGATCGAAAAGTGGCTGATGGTCATATGCCGATGCCCTGGCGATGCATGCTGCTCACCGGTGGCTGATGGTAGGGATGTAACGAGACCGGGTACTTCGGTATCAAGTCGGTACTCGTTTTTCTACAGTACCGTAGGTACAGGGAGATGCAATTCTTCCGGACCTGACAGGGGCAGCATATGCTTACAGTTTTCCCGACTTCACCTGGAGCTCTGAATTTTGTGTTTTCTTTAGCAGAATTACATTGTGTTGTTCTATCCTATCCAATATTTCCTATATTTCTAAGCAGATTTTCAGTGCTGTATTCTGACAAAATGCCCCCCGGCCTAAAAAGAGGGACATCCGGTAGAATTCTCAGCGGCACTTCAACAATCCCGGATGGGAGGTAAACGCGCTCAATCGCGGAAGTGAAACGTTGATATAGAATAGGTTAAGGTCGGTCTATATTGACGTTTTATTTCCGGGATTAAGCATGTTTTTCTCCCATCCTGGACTAGCTAGCCCCTTCTCCGCAGCACTGTGGAGGAATGTCTGGCAATGTGAGACTAACCTTAACCAGACCGGTTCTGTGTGAAAAACAACAACGGCAGAGAGAAACAGACCAACTAAACATGCTTGCTGTCTGGGAGTTCTAGATGAACTCATGGAAGATGGTACAGCATGCTTTCTGTGTGGTGATGCCAGGCTTCAGAGCAGCGGGCTGTGGGTCCATAATACAAGGTGTTTTCTCCTGCTGAAATTACGCTCTCCTTGCCCCCTCCACACCAAAACAGTGACAGAAAGTTGAGAGAAAAAAAAACTGCCACTGGCAAGGGAATATATGAAATTACTTTACCGTTAACTTTGTTACTGAGCGTTGCCAACGTTACCACTTCCACCTGCCGTTAAACGGTGTGCCGGTAGCTACCATGAATTAACCTTACATATTAGTAATCAAAATGAAGTGTGCTACATGAGACCAATTTAATAAAACGGTTTAATCATTATTTCACTAATATGGCATGACTGTACCTTCAGTGTGAGGATCAGCAAATCAGTTATGATAAACTCATATTTCCCCATTGATTGTCACGGCGAATTAACAAGATTACAAACTAAGTTTAGAGCACAACTTGTTGTCATACCAAATGAATGTCAGGCAGCCCCGTCAGTGGAGTGGGCGGCGTGCACGCGATAAACATTAATGGTAAACGGAAATGCGAGGCCTTTAATATATTCAAATTGAGCTGGTGTTTAGTAAAAACGGGTGATGTATGCACGTTTGGTCAATTATGCTGCAGCTTTATTAGCTACTTGTTGCTAAATCAGCTCTGGTAGCATAACAGCAGCGCTGACGGTCGTTATGTAGCTAACGTTAACCGCGACGTCAGAACTTACTAAACCAGATGCTGTCGGTGGGTTTGTGGCTAGTTAACACAAGTGGCTACAGTTAGCTTTCAGCCTAACAAAACGCCAATGGCAGCAAAAGCAAGGCCGTGACATTATTCACGTCAGTTCCCACAGCACGTCTTACACGTGCGCCGTAAACAAATGCGTTTAACATTCAGACTATCCGTTAATTCATCGGTAAAATAAAACTATTCATCAGCTAGCTGCACTCTGGCTATCGCGTCATTTTGTTCGCTTCCATAGTTATGTTCAGCCATTAGACTACGCCCCCTTCGTTGGCCAACGTTAGCCGCTAGCTAGCAGCAGTCAGGCTAACTATTTTTGTTTACATGTTGACGTTGTTTGTTACTTACTGATGATCTAGGAAGCTCTTCAAAACTTGCCGCAGCTCTCGGCCGCGACCGTGGCGGCCACCGGTAGAGGTCGGGCCGTGGTTGTTGCCAGCTGTGTCTGTAGCTCGGTAGCTACGCTAGTCACAGACCAAACATGTCTGCGGACGCCATTTCCCGCCTCATCACAAACATAACGTTGGTGGTGCGCTGCGTGCGCAGGGGAATGCGACACACACGTAGGGGAACCAACGTGGCGGAGTCAACAGAAAAAAAAAAATGGCTATGGTGGGTGTGCGCAGCTCATGGCGCAGCTGGATTGGCTCACTACCACACTTTATCCCTGCTGGTATTGTTGTGCGACTACAAGGAAGCTATAAATAAAGTGTAGACTGGTGCACGTATTAACTAAACACCATAGACTGCAACCTATAGATGTGTGCATTATCTGTAATTTCGTGTTACATTAAAGAAGGACCAGCTCTGATGTTGGCATCTTTTTGCTTAAAGAGTCCCAGAAGATTTGATCATTTTAAATACGTTTTTGCATACATTGTTTCATCACCATTACAGTGCTTGAGAAGTCTTTTTTCTGTAATGGCCTAGGAGTAGTTCTTGCTGTGCAAACTTTGAAGAGCTGTGAAAACAGACTGTGCACTCAGCTGCCTAAGAAAACTTTAATTTATTAAAGCAAATTCTCAAGCAAGTTTCAGGCTCTAAGTTCGACTTTCATACCACAGTGAAACGAACTGCCTTCCTAGAGGGTAGAAATACTAATCAATCAACGCTCAACTCTGTTATGTACTGGGTTCTAAATCCTGTTAACCAAAACTCTGCTGATAACTTTTGATGCCTGGAATGCAAGACAAAGTTCTTTAATCTAAACACAATATTGTAAAATTATGGGAATTTTCAGATACTATACAAGAATCACAGCAAAACTAAGTCAAATATAACATTCAATATTTCAGTAACACTGTTGGATGTATAATTATAAAGTGCAACAAGGTTGAAACTATACTGAGTAAATATTTATGATTTTTCATCAAACATTTCAGTTTTTACTTCAATAGCATAATTACATTTGGTTTTTAAGTGTACGCTCATTTTAATGATCAAAGATTAATACAATAATGAAGTTTGCACTGACTTTATAACCACAAAGATGTTTAATATCTCAGTTAAGCACTCGTGGAAAAATAATCACTATGCACAAAACTATATCTCTGTAAGAAAAGCACTTGCATGTTAATGGTCAAGCATTCCCAAAGAAAATCACTCGTACAAATGATTAACATCGTACTGTGAAAAAAAACACATTTTCAGACTGAATGCTGAAGCATTTAAGCTAGAGACAAACCTGAAGACTATTAACATCCTAAAATGGCAAGAAAATACACACACAATAACTGACTTCCGTCAATATACACAATTGTTAGTGTAGCAATCTGAAAAAGACTATTTTGTATACTGAAATTAGGAAATACTGTCAATACAACGATTACAGCTATAGCGTTGAGCATCCCTCCAATATCCTGAAAAAAACAAATCATGGATCATGTCATCAAAAACATCAACATTTTTAATTGTTTATTTATGCTATGTGCCAATTAAAAAAAACAAATTGGGTCAGTTTATTGGATGTACATGGGCAACATAACCTATATACTCTGCAGCAAGAAGGAAAGAAGAGCCTGGCTAACTTCAGTTAGGCTGTGGGACTTAGGTGAAACCAACTGACTTATAAAAAGGTACGGTTGCAAATCAAATAATGTTCTACAAACCTTTGTTCTAGGCTCCTATGAAATTTCACTGCTGGTTGGATAATTGAGTGGATGACCGCAGCAAGACCTTACATTCAATGTGTCGCCAAAAGAACCAAAAGATTGACATATAAGCAGCTAAAAGACACAGAACTGCAGAGTGGAGTGTTAATTCTCAGTGTTTTCCACTCTCTCATTACAGAGAGTAATTTTATTCCATGGTAATATCAATGCACCATTTAATGAGGGTTTAACTAAACCTAGATATTTAAATATTCATGATAACTTCATCAAACTTGTTGTGATTAATCATGATGTCCAGGTCATACATATTACCACCACCCAGTATGTGTCCACCCTTTTTCAGCATGATGGATTTAATGCGCTACTTCTTTCCCTAATAGTTTAGGGAATATAGCTATTTACTTGCAAACTGATGGTGAGGTTTCATTTCATCCCAAGATGAAAGAGTTTCCTGTAAGGTCCTGGTCCACCCCACAGGCCCCTGATGTAAGACAAATACAGAACATTAAAATGTTGTATGATTCATTACTACCAACTATTAACATGTTGTTAATTACGTTTATACATACCGTAGAAGCCCATGCCAATAGAGGTGAGGCATCACATCAGCTTTCATGTGGTACATGGTTCTTCTTTCTTTGGCTTGGTTGATGGGGAATGTTTCCAGTGGTTGTCCGTTGTAGTCAAACTCTGCTAGAATCACTGTGTTGTAGCTTGTAACCAACGGACATGAGGTGTAGCCATCATACTGTAAACAAGGTGGTTACTGATTATGTGTTTGCACATTTTTCAACAGAGGTACTTCCAACAGAGAAGTTCTAATATTTTTCAAATTCAAACAGATGAATCATAGTTGATGTGTCACTTACCGTCTTATCTGGCTTTTCATTTTTCATTATTTTGCTGATGGTTCTGTTTAAGATCGCAGTCTGTGCAGCTGAGAATTAGAAGAAAAAAATTGTATGTGTAAATTCTCTTTTAAGACTAAAAATGTGTTCCAAATCCATCTTACATACTAATTCTGTACAATATGTACTACATAATATCTGTAAATAGTTGAGTGTTTTAGCAGTTAGTATACAAAAAAAATACTAACATCATTTTGTCACTTGTTCACACTCCAGTGTGAACATGTAGTCTGGATCTTGAACACGCCATAGAAGTTTACAGACATGTTAGCAGCCTGAGGTGCTGTAGTAATACACAGCAGATAGGAAAATTGTTGGCCGGATAAAAAATGAAGATGCAACATAGCTATAGGTGCCCTACCACTAGTGGGGCAAATCATTTAAAGTTTGACATTTGGTGGTGTAAAAGAAAATGGTAAAGTTTTTTCCCCATCCCAACAAGCATGTTCATTATCCACTTATCATGTGTGTGGTTGCAGGGGCTGGAGCGTATCCCATTACATTCTAGGCAAGAGGCAGGGCACACACACATAAACACTCACATCAGTGGACAATTTAGAGTCACCAATTCACCTAACAGGCATGTTTATGGACTGTGGATCGTAAGGAAAACAGGCAAAAAATGCAAAGTTAAAGCGTAACTCTTGCCAAAATGCAACCTAGGGTCTTTTTGTGAATGTACCCGAGTCAAACTTTCATTTAAAAGCATAAGCACTTTTAAGATTCACTGTATTCTCGTTTTCGGTCAAATGGCCTTTTGAATAGGAGAGCTAGGGGCACTACTATTATAGCATCAAAAATCACTATTTTCAAAACACTAAGAAGGCTCGATACAACATGAAACTTTGCTTGAAGTATTACCAGGGTCTCTACACATGAACTCGAGCATTGAGAACATTGTTTGTGTACACAGAGTTTACTAAAAAGAAAGGTTTTAACAACTCACTATAGCTGTTGGTTTTTCCGGTCGCCGTCCATCTAGCCAGTCAAAAATAGTCGATCTCCGAATGTAACGTAACAAGGAGGAGAGTAAAGATGGAAAGCTCTTAAAGCTTAGTTCCATATAAATGCACGGATAATTTGTTCTTTTGTCATTAGTGAAAAACAACATTGACCTTGTAGTTGAAAAAGGAGCCTCATATAAGAATGACATTTCCTCCTATGGAATCCGTTCATTCGCATTCGGAGATAGACACTTTTTGACTGACAAGATGGCGGATAGCGTAAACAACAAAGTGAGTCGTTTAAAACCTTTCAAGCAAAGTTTCATGTTGTGTCGAGCCTTCTTAATGTTTTAAAAAAATAGTGATTTGATGCGATCATAGTAGTGCCCCTAGCTCTCCTATTCAAAAGGTCATTTGACCGAAAAAGAGAATACGGTAACTCTTAAAAGTGGTGTTTCCGTCCTAATTATGCTTTTAAACGAAAGTCTGACTCGGGTACATTCACAAAAAGACCCTAGGTTGCATTTTGGCGAGAGTTACACTTTGACATCAGCAGTGTACATATTCTGCCTCAGTGGGCCTTCATTAATTGTCATGCCTGTACAGGAAGTCCTCAGTAGATTTGAACTGATCTTACTTTATTCCATATTACCAGGTACAACAATTAAACGGCAAGTTGGAGCCAAATAATGAAAGTGTGCTTTATCATTTAACACAACGCAAGAGAAAGTACACAACCGCTAAACATTCAGTTCCATGTAATCCGTGTAAATTGTGTTGACCATGACTTCACTTTAATCGAGGGGCAAATGCCTGAAATGCCCTGACCAAAGCAAACAAAGTGAATTTGGTTTACATTCTGGCTAGTTTTTTTTTTGTTTTAAAATTTAAAGAAGGAGAAGTTCTTTTGTTCTTCTTTTTGTAATTGCAAAATGTGTTTTTATTTGATGAGATAGGTGTTTGATTGGAACTTAAACTGATCTACAGTCATGTGAACAAATTAGGACACCCATGCTAAAAAAAATCATCTTTAGGAAATTGATCTTAATGCCTTAATTAAATAAAATGAGGAAAAATCCAATCTTTAAGGACACCAATTTTCTTTGTGAATGAATAATGTATCGTAAATAAATAAATGTTCTTCCTTAAAATACAGGGGGCATAAGTAAGTACACCACTATGTTAAATTCCCATAGAGGCAGGCAGATTTTTATTTTTAAAGGCCAGTTATTTCATGGATCCAGTATACTATGCATCCTGATAAAGTTCCCAGCTATTAGGCTAACTGAAATAAAACCAGGGTGTACTTACTTATGCCCCCTGTATTTTAAGGAAGAACATTTATTTATTTACGATACATTATTCATTCACAAAGAAAATTGGTGTCCTTAAAGATTGGATTTTTCCTCATTTTTTTAATTAAGGCATTAATATTTGTTGGGATATTTACCTCTGCATCCAATGAAAGACAGATGGATTTAGAGCTGTAACAATTCAAAATTTTGCTGTACAATTAATTGTCTCAGAAATAATTGCGATTAACAAAATAATTGTCTCTTTCCGTCAAATTTCCAGGATACATCTTTAGTTATTTCACTGTTATGTGACCCAGATGTGATAACACAAACACACAGCCTGAAGTAAACAACTCCTCTTTATCATCATAAAACATTTTTTCGAACTATATCCCCCTGTCATTTTTGTTGCTATGAATGTGTATAGGGTCAAGTGCCAACAACTAACATCATAATAATAATAATAATAATAATAATAATAATATAGTCTGACAAATAACTATTTCAATAATTACAATTTGGCCTATCTAAACAAAATCGACAATTACCAGTCAAATGCCTTAAGACCTTAGCTAATGTTAGCAATTAATTGCAGTTAAACAAAGAAAATGCGTTTATGTAAAAAAAAAAAATTGACAATTATGTAATAATTTACAGGCCTAGATGGATTGATTGATTGATTTTCATTGCCAACCCTACAGCCGCTTATGTAGCACTGGCGTAGACAGAGCTAGTCTAGAAAGGATAAGATATATGGCTAAAAATACCATGCTCCACGATGAAAAAAGCATTTAGCATGACATACCTTGCACGAATACACAAAATGTAAACATGATGAGCATGATTAGGCTAAATTCTTAGATGCAGTCTGATTGCAGTTGAGCAGAAGGTGATAAGTGCTAAGTACAGATTTAGAACACCCCAAGTTGCCAGGAACTTCCCATAATTTAATCCACAGTTAACAGACAGGAACTGGCACAAACACAGGAAATTCAAATTAGCTCGGCACAGAGGGTTAAACTTTTTCACCATGTGTCTGTGTCACGTGCAAAAGCTTTCTTTGTCAAATCGAATGGTACACAAAGGTAAACTGAGATAATGATACAATTAACATTAAATCTTGATAAGGTGTGGTGTATGCTTTTAGTCTTGTGTAATAGGTAATTGTGCAATACACTTACAGTACTGAGGAAAGTACCTCTCAAATTACAAGAACCACAAGCAGTTAAAAAGAGATATAAATGTGTGAATCGTATGTAGCAATAAAGTGCATTCCAGTGTTGGGTTGATGCAATGTTCAAACTGACACAACAGTCACTTACCGACAGCAGCACCCGTTTTGGCTGTGGGCAGGTTGGTACAGTCTCCAATCCCAAACACATTGGGATACCTCTTATGTTGTAGGTGGTCTTTGTTGACATCCAACCAGCCAGCCTTATCTGCCAGTGGACTTCCTTTTATCACCAAATTGGGTCCCATTGGTGGTGTGACATGAAGCATTTCATACTAATAAAGAAAAACAGCAAAGTGTAAGCATTTTTCACTGGAGTCTCTTTTTCTAATTTGGCATATATTTAGGCGCAAAGGTAGAAACAATGTATAGTGTGTTAGGTTGTTCATAACAGGACATATATATTAAAGCGGAAGGAGGTCACATGATGGAAAAGGTTGTCCATTATACAAAGCCGTCAATACTATACTACTATGTAAAAGCCACTGTTGAGGTAAAGTACAGTAATACAGTTACCTCAAACACTTTGGTTTCGCCTGGTTTGTCAAGATTTTCAAATACAGCTTCTTTCTTGTCTGCCCGCACTTCAATCAGGTTTTGCCTAAGGTTCACTTGTAGGTCACGCTGTTTTACAATGTCCCACAATGAGTCAGCATATTTCTTGATCCCAAAGAGCACGGGTAGGGATGTGTTGTATATTACATTAGCCTTATCCCTTTTTCCTGTCTTGGATAGAAACATAAAATATCTTCATTTACTGAGAACTTAGAGAACCACACTTGATAGTTTCAAAATGTACTACATTATCATTACAATCTAAAAATTAAGTACTTTTCTGAGAAAGGCATCTGTTAGATACATGATCTTCTGTGGAGCTCCAGCACATTTCACAGGAGTATTTGGGAAAGTGAACACAGCGTTGCCCTCTTTGAAGTCCTGCAGTGCTTTCCACGTTTTCTCCACAGTTTGGACTGAGTAGTTTGAACCAATCTTTGGATATTCAAATCCTTCTGGCAGTCCTTTGATCTACATATAAGAACAGTGCACATTTAGAGGTAATAGAATTTATATACAATTGAGAAAGTTTACTATAAATGAAAAAAAGCATTACTTCACCTTTTCAAAATGCAGTTGTAAACCAAGAGCCACAATCAAATACTCATAGGAGATCTGCAATGTGAAAGAAAGTCTAAGTAGGGCTAGATCCACATAAAATCCTCATCACTTAAAAACGACTCAATGCCAAGACAGTAGATGACACAATATACACATACTGTCAAACAACAATTTCTTAAAGCAAACATACTTCAGACCCATCATCTGTGCGTATAGTATTTGTGTCTGGGTTTATTTCCTGAACTTTAGATTTAACCCACTTCACTCCAGACGGCATAACACTTGCAGTGGAACGACTGGATGAGGTTAAAGTTTTTGCACCAGCACCAACCAGGGTCCATATTGGCTGATAGTAGTGCATCTGAAAAAATAGGAAAGTTATAAGACACCAGCTTTACAAGACGGTGGAAAATATGATTATGTTTCTGAGGGACTAAAACAAAAATGCAAACATAAATTCACAGCTGAATGAAAGGCACCACATTTCATAAGTTGTAGTTTTAATCGTATTCTAGTGATACACAAAGAAAGGTACGACAAATTATAATCATAATCTACTGGATCCTTGCCTCACTGGGCTCCACAACAGCCACATTCTCAGCTCCCATCATCCTCTTCATTCGTGCACTCATTGAAATGCCCCCACTTCCTCCTCCCAGCACAAGCATTTTGTAGTGCTGTTTGGCAGAGGCCCGGCTGCTTGTGTGAAAATGAGAGATAGCAATGCGCGTGAAGTGGCACTGCCCCAGACGATGCAATGCAGCCATTCTGTGTCTGAAAGTAACAAGTCATTTTGGTTCAATTCAATTATGCTGTCTGGGACTCAAACGTACAAAATCTGTCAACAACATGCACTTCCCATTTGGCTGCTCCACATTTACATTTTGACTATGAGTAGGTAGGAAGTAGAACTAGTTTTGTCTTTTAGATTAATGCGTACTATAAATGACCTGTAAATAATACTGTAAATTAGTGGGGTTGGATGGGGAGTAGAGTTTAGGCATCTTAAAAATTTTGTGTTCTGACATGCAATATGACAACAATGAGATCATGAATTGATCGATTGTAGCTTTAAGTTAGTTGCCACCATAGCTTTTGTAAAAAGTGATCATCCCAGATAATTTGGAAAAACACACACGCGCGCACACACACAAACACACCATAATATCTGCTGGAGCAAATATGACTTTTCTTGACAAGTTGTAGAGTAACGAGGTCAGCATAATAAGGGCACCTACTTTAGCTTATGTGAGAGATTCTCACTTTGACATATTTCAGTATATGCCAGTTTGACAGAAGCCACTGTCCTTAGCACAAGTAACTGATTATATAATGATGTAGGTTACATTTATTTGGGGTGTTTACATCCTCTTCCGTGAAGCCTAATCTGAGCTGAACCATTGCTGCTGCATACTGCGTAATCAACTGACAGAGCCTTACTGTAACGTCGAAAAAGAAAAGACTTGTGTGATACTTGCCTTGACCAGCACTGCTGCCCGTTTAACTGTTTGTCTGAGTGTCAATTTAGACAAAAAAAATTCCGGGAGAATTAATTCCAACCTAATTCGACTGGGCGAAGAACGCAGGACTTCCACAACCAGCAGCTACCCCGTTGTGAATGTGAACCTTCAGTTGCCACCCTTTGAGGGGCGGACGTAGCAGAGTTGAAATCATTATTTATTCCGCCTCCTCCATCGTCCGACCAATCAAAAGCGATCATTAGCCTATAAACCGGCAGTTAACGTTGTAGCCACCGACTCAAGGGCCATTCACATTGTATGCGCAAACGGCAGCGCTGCGCTATGAAACCCATTATTGTCAAAGGCTTTCGCGCGCAAGAACTGGTCTGCAAGCGGCATTTTGCGGCTGGCCATTCTTGCACGCGCAAGAGCGGCCGCGGTGCGCTGTGACGTGCATTCAAGTTTCATTCAAGTGCAAAAAAACAAAACAACAAAACACAGAATACCCGTGGATCCACAAACGGAACATGGACGAGAGGTTGATTTTGGCTGTATAGGCTACGACACAAGTTCGAGGTCGTACAGAGACCTCGGACGCAAAACTATGCTGTGGAAGCATATTTCACTATAATAGGCATGCCAGCTGTGTAGATTATTGTAGCCTCTTAATTTAAATCATTCAGGTTTGTTTTAGCTATGTGAAATCAACATATATGTCTCCACTGAAATACAATCCTATGTTTTTCTCAGTTACTTTGGTGCATTTGTCAAATCATAATTGCATTTGCACAACAGTGAGTGCATTTCTTAAAACAATTGGTGTAAACTGCACCGCATAGTGACTGACCTGAAAAATCGTGTATCTTGCTGGAAATCTTTTGTTTGTGTCCAAAGCAAGTATTTATACCAATGAATCAAACTGACAAGTCCTTACGCCATTGTTCATACCAAGATAGTGAAATTGCTTTGTGTTGTTGTCCATATTTAACAGTTCACTCTGTAAGTATAGTCTAATGAACAATGCACATGAAAGGGAGCACTATTCCCTATGTAAGTTACACATTATTGTCATCTCTGATCTGAGAAATGCGCCAGAGCAACTGAGAAGAACTGTAGCCTACTGTTGTGAGCTGCGAAAACCAAATACCAAGTTGATTATACAGCTCCATACAGGTATTTGTAGGATATAGCCTATTTGTATTTTTTATTAAAAAATTAAATAATGTATACTCTTTATTGATCCCCAATGGGGAAATTACAATTTACACACCGTTATTACACAATAACAATATTGTATTTGTATGTTTATATGATGTAAAATATGTTTGGACTGATTGACACAAGTCATGTTCATTTTCATTGACGTTCACATATAGGTAGGCTATATAGGTAGGTATATGGCTTTTACACAGAATAACTACCCATTTCCAAATGTGTAAGCTCCAGTTTTGGAGGAATTAATTGTGTTTTCCAGAGAATGAATGATGCATGTATGAATGTAGGCTAATATCTTAACTTTATTATACCCAACTGCAATGACTGCAGACCTCTTACTTAAGTATATAAACATGCAATGACACATAGTGTTGAAATGCTTTCGGCAGCAGACTGTCAAATTGCTCCCTGTTGAGCCGAAAGTACCCCTGGAACCGGTCACAGTGAATGCGGAGCTCCTTCACTATGGGGTGCCGAATGTACAATTTTTTAGCTGATAAATTTTCAACATTTAGCCCACTTTCCTCACATTTAGCGCATTTTCCTCACAGAAATTATAATATATATATATATATATATATATATATATATATATATATATATATATATATTATATCTAAATGTTAAATGTTAAATCTAAATGTTACATCTAAATCTAAATGTTATATCTAAATCTAAATGTTAAATCTAAATCTAAATGTTAAATATATATCTAAATGTTAAATATTAAATCTAAATGTTATATCTAAATCTAAATGTTAAATTTATATCTAAATGTTAAATCTAAATATTATATCTAAATCTAAATCTTAAATATATATCTAAATATTATATCTACATCTAAATCTTAAATATATATCTAAATATTATATCTACATCTAAATCTTAAATATATATCTAAATGTTAAATGTTAAATCTAAATGTTATATCTAAATGTGTCGCCAAGTGTAAAGCTAAATATTTAGAAAATATTCAAATCTCCAAGGAAACCTCGCCCACTGCAGTGGCTTCAAATCACGCTGCACCGCAATTTTCAGTCAACACCTGTTGGTACAGTAAATACTGACTACAGTGGAGCTGTTCGACTAATGTTACTGGATTAAAACACATTTCGGTCAGTATTTTGTATTATTGACTTATATCACAGAAATGTCTTAATATTTGTGTGTACTATAATGCCGTTGGTGTGTTTAACGTTAGTTTGACTCATCCTTCACAAGCAATCTAGCTCACACACTGCAGCCGACATGTCATCTGAACAGGCCTCGCAGCACTGTAACTAGCTAAGTTAGCTAGGTCTCGCAATGCGAGACTGAACAGCAGTAGGCCTGTCACACTAGAGCCACATGTAAGTAGTTTTCAATACTTTGGTTACATTACCGTTTTTTATTAACCTGAATTATGTTGCTATATTAGCTTGCGAAGGAGCTGTCCGTTGCTAACGCTAATTTATCTCAAAAAGCAGAAATGTTAGCTAACTACTGCCAAGATATGATTTCACTAGAGACCAGAGAGGTGTTTTAAGACTCGTCAAGTGTTGTCATGTGTTTACACTGTCTTACAATGAAACCATATCTTGGCAGTAACATTAGTTAGCTACTGCTTTTTGACATAAATTAGCTAGCTAATATTAGCGTTAGCAACGGATAGCTACTTTGCAAGCCAATAAAATATAGCCTTGGCAAACAGAATTAAGGTTAATAAAACACGATAACTAGCTTTGTAACCAGTATTACAAACTTCTTACAAGTGGCTGGATTGTGACATTTTAGTTGTGTTCGGATGAATATGTTGGATGCATAGCTGGACTTTATCCATGCTGGGCTAATGTTAGATTGCTTGGGAATGATGACGTCGCACACGGAGATATGTAATTCAAACAATGGTATTGTGATTAACACAACTATTAAGGCATGTCTGTAATATACCGGTCGGTCAATAATATAAAATACTGGAGATCAGTGCTTTCCAACCCTTCTGGTCTGAGGTTCCCCCACAGCCCTGTCATATAAACTCACATACCCCGCCCTATCAATTCCCAATGTGTTCACACTATTTATCATATTAAAGTGAATATTCTGACATTTTCATGCAATTGAACTGTAAACATTTAGGTTGGTTTGGTCAGAAATTCTACTAACTAGACCTTTTACTTGAAGTGTGATTAATGTTTCGAAAGTCATCCATTACTTTTAGCTAATCATTTCAACTGTTAGCTAAGTCAGTAGGCCACTTTTAACTATTTTTTTCTACCATTGATTACTTCGCTATATGTTTTAACATATGTGTTGAGCTGTTTTAGCTGATATATTGTTTTAAATCAATCATAATTCAATTATTATTTTGATTAGTTAAGCTGCTCCACAATCTTTCCAAGTACCCACTGGCTACAGCAGAGATATCCCTTGTTGGGGCATCACTGGGTGCAGCGCAATTTGAAGCCACTGCAGTGGGCGTGGTTTCCTTGGAGATTTGAATATTTTCTAAATATTTAGCTTTACACTTGGCGACATATTTAGATATAACATTTAGATTTAACATTTAGATATATCCTTCAAAAATCCTATGAAAAATCGAGGAAGGGATGAAGTGACCCTGCCCGGAGGAAGCCTGGGGCCCCCGTCTGGAGCCAGGCCCAGATGGAGGGCTCGTCAGCGAGCGTCTGGTGGCCAGGTTTGCCACGGAGCCCGGTCGGGCACAGCCCGAAAATGCTACGTGGCGGACATCCCTCCATCCCATGGGCCCACCACCTGTGGGAGGAACCGCTGGGGTCGGGTGCGCTGCCACATGGGTGGCAGTGAAGGTCAGGGGCCTCGACGGACCAGACCCGGGCAGCAGAGGCTGGCTCTGGGGACGTGGAATGTCACCTCTCTGTGGGGGAAGGAGCCGGAACTTGTGCGGGAGGTGGAGCGCTACCGGTTAGATCTGGTGGGGCTTACCTCTACGCACAGTCTTGGTTCTGGAACCATACTCCTGGATAGGGGTTGGACTCTTTTCTTCTCCGGAGTTGCCCAGGGTGTGAGGCGCCGGGCGGGTGTGGGGATACTCACAAGCCCCCGGGCTGAGCGCCGCTACGTTGGAGTTTAACCCGGTGGACGAGAGGGTCGCCTCCCCTACGCCTGCGGGTTGTGGGGGGAAAAACTCTGACTGTTGTTTGTGCATATGCACCAAACAAGAGTTCAGAGTATTCGGCCTTCTTGGAGACCTTGAGTGGAGTCCTGCATGGGGCTCCAGTCGGGGACTCCATAGTTCTGCTGGGGGGACTTCAACGCGCACGTGGGTAATGATGGAGACACATGGAGAGGCGTGATTGGGAGGAACGGCCTCCCTGATCTAAACCAGAGTGGTTGTTTGTTGTTGGACTTCTGTGCTAGTCATGGATTGTCTATAACGAACACCATGTTCGAACATAGGGATGCTCATAAGTGTACTTGGTACCAGAGCACCCTAGGCCAAAGGTCAATGATCGATTTTATAATCGCTTTCATCTGATCTGAGGCCATATGTTTTGGACACTCGGGTGAAGAGAGGGGCGGAGCTGTCAACCGATCACCATCTGGTGGTGAGTTGGGTCAGGGGGTGGGGGAAGACTCTGGACAGACCTGGTAAGCCCAAACGGGTAGTGCGGGTAAATTGGGAACGTCTGGAGGAGGCCCCTGTCCGACAGACTTTCAACTCACACCTCCGGGCGGAGCTTTTCGTGCATCCCTGTGGAGGCTGGGGGGCATTGAACCCGAGTGGACAATGTTCAAAGTTTCCATTGCTGAAGCTGCGGTGAGGAGCTGTGGTCTTAGGGTCTTAGGTGCCTCAAGGGGCGGTAACCCACGAACACCGTGGTGGACACCGGTGGTCAGGGAAGCCGTCCGATTGAAGAAGGAGTCTTTCCGGGATATGTTATCTTAGACGACTCCGGAGGCAGTTGCAAGGTACCGAAGGGCCCGAAGGGCTGCAGCCTCTGCCGTGAAAGAGGCAAAGCAGCGTGTGTGAGAGAAGTTCGGAGAAGACATGGAGAAGGACTTTCGGTCGGCACCAAGGTACTTCTGGAAAACCGTTCGCCACCTCAGGAGGGGGAAGCGGGGAACCATCCAAGCTGTGTACAGTAAGGATGGGACGCTGTTGACCTCAACTGAGGAGGTAATAGGGCGGTGGAAGGAGCACTTTGAGGAACTCCTAAATCCGACTAATACGCCCTCTATGGTAGAGGCAGAGCTGGAGGATGAGGGGGGGATTGGCATCAATTTCCCTGGTGGAGGTTGCTGAGGTAGTTAAACAACTCCACAGTGGCAAAGCCCCAGGAATTGATGAGATCCGTCCAGAAATGCTTAAAGCTCTGGGTGTGGAGGGGTTGTCTTGGTTGACACGCCTCTTCAACATTGCGTGGAAGTCTGGGACGGTGCCTAAGGAGTGGCAGACCGGGGTGGTGGTTCCCCTTTTTAAAAAAGGGGGGACCAGAGGGTGTGTGCCAATTACAGGGGTATCACACTTCTCAGCCTCCCCGGGTAAAGTCTACTCCAAGGTGCTGGAAAGGAGGGTTCGGTCGATAGTCGAATCTCAGGTTGAAGAGGAACAATGCGGATTCCGTCCCTGGTCGTGGAACAACGGACCAGATCTTTACTCTCGCAAGGATCCTGGAGGGAGCCTGGGAGTATGCCCAACCAGTCTACATGTGTTTTGTGGATCTGGAGAAGGCGTATGACCGGGTGCCCCGGGAGATACTGTGGGAGGTGCTGCGGGAGTACGGGGTGAGGGGGTCCCTTCTCAGGGCCATCCACCTCTGTACGACCAAAGCGAGAGCTGTGTCCGGGTTCTCGGCAGTAAGTCGGACTCGCTTTCAGGTGAGAGTTGGCCTCCGCCAGGGCTGCGCTTTGTCACCAATCCTGTTTGTAGTATTTATGGACAGGATATCGAGGCGTAGTCGGGGTGGAGAGGGGTTGCAGTTCGGTGGGCTGGGGATCTCATCGCTGCTTTTTTGCAGATGATGTGGTCCTGATGGCATCATCGGCCTGTGACCTTCAGCACTCACTGGATCGGTTCGCAGCCGAGTGTGAAGCGGCTGGGATGAGGATCAGCACCTCTAAATCGGAGGCCATGGTTCTCAGCAGGAAACCGATGGAGTGCCTTCTCCAGGTAGGGAATGAGTCCTTACCCCAAGTGAAGGAGTTCAAGTACCTTGGGGTCTTGTTCGCGAGTGAGGGGACAATGGAGCGGGAGATTGGTCGGAGAATCGGCACAGCAGGTGCGGTATTACATTCAATTTATCGCACCGTTAGACGAAAAGAGAGCTGAGCCAGAAGGCAAAGCTCTCAATCTACCGGTCAGTTTTTGTTCCTACCCTCACCTATGGTCATGAAGGCTGGGTCATGACCGAAAGAACAAGATCCAGGGTACAAGCGGCCGAAATGGGTTTCCTCAGGAGGGTAGCTGGCGTCTCCCTTAAAGATAGGGTGAGAAGCTCAGTTATCCGTGAGGAGCTCGGAATAGAGCCGCTGCTCCTTTGTGTCGAAAGGAGCCAGTTGAGGTGGTTCGGGCATCTGGTAAGGATGCCCCCTGGGCGCCTCCCTAGGGAGGTGTTCCAGGCACGTCCAGCTGGGAGGAGGCCTCGGGGGAGACCCAGGACTAGGTGGAGGGATTATATCTCTAACCTGGCCTGGGAACGCCTCGGGATCCCCCAGTCGGAGCTGGTTAATGTGGCCCGGGAAAGGGAAGTTTGGGGTCCCCTGCTGGAGCTGCTACCCCCGCAACCCGACCCCGGATAAGCGGATGAAGATGGATATATGGATGGATGGATTTAGATATATATTTAAGATGTAGATTTAGATATAATATTTAGATATAAATTTAACATTTAGATTTAACATTTATTTATATATATATATATAATTTCTCTGGACCTGAGGGTCTCGTGCACCCACACCCTTCTTTCTGCTGCCTTCCTCCGTCTTCTCCTCACAACCAGGGCAAGTGCCAAGGCTTTCTTTTGTTTCAAAGACAGAAACATCGTCTCCACCAAATCACTACTGTGTATCCACAATGTCGCATGTACTGCACATTGACATATACAGTATAATGAACCAACAGATCCCGTTGCTCTGGACGGAGACCAGTGAAGGCCATTAGAAGCACTTTTCCGGTGATGGCTGAGCGTTACTGAGCAGCCTCCAACTGAGAGAGACGACGTAAATGTGACGTGAGCGACGTGTCTGAAAGTTGTAAGTCTTCTGGTAGCTGTGCCAAGAGAAATCTCAATCATTCCGAATATTGCAGAGACGGAGAGCGTAGGTATATGTAATGAGATAACATAGACACAAGCTAATTATTGCTAACTAAAATGCTAGTTAACATTAGTAATTACACTTAAACAGCTAATGTGAGGCGAAACTGCCTGCGCGCTTGACCTGTACTATACGGTAATTCCTCTACTATGCGACAGTAAGTCGCGTGGTTATGACACAATCGTTAGCCTATTTTTACAAAAACATCTGCTACGGAGCCATAACGTGAGGTACAAGGTAATGGAGCCTTTTATACATTGTCGTGTTTCTTTAGAAATAAACAATGGACAAATAGAGTCTTTAAACGTTTCAGATGTAAAGTTATTCGCTGTCAAAGTGACGTCAAAATGAATGGCAGTCAATGGAATGCTAACGGGAGGTGATGGCTTATTAGCATCAAAATGGCGCCATAGGAGGTTCGCGGTCCGAGGAGAAGCTTACCCCCAAAGAATTTCTAATAAGGGAAGAAGTTCCACTCTCTCGTTACTTCCGGCTTCTGAACTGGTTGCAGTTCCACCAGAGTTCCATATAGGGGGCGCTCACAGGCCAGTGCAGAATGAATGGGACTCTATGGAGCTATACCCCTCAAAATCCACTTTTCTCAGGATATTTTTTGTCTAGTAATTTGAATGTTGCATTTGAAAGGGGAGGCTAAGAAAATACACACTGCTGGGTGTTAGATCTTTTTAAAATGTCAATGACGTCATACACCTATACGGCCAGAGATACTGCTTTACGGCAAGCTCTGAGTCGCTTCCTTTGTTCTCTCGAAGCATCGACAACACAGCTGACAGGTTAGGCTCTCCCTGTTAATACACGTGCTAGAAAGAGGTTTGCTAATGTTTTAAAGACCACGCCAAAATATTCACTCTGACATTCTGGTTCCGCTTCGGATGCCGTCAAGCGGGATCTCCGGTCGTAATCAGTCCTTCACTGACCAATCAGCATTCATTAGCAGAATGCTGGCGTGTTATGGGCAACAACAACTCAACCTGTAAGAAATCGAAAAGACACAAGTACTCGTTCATTCAACTTTTGACCTATAATCCATGTTGAACTTGCAAAAACTACAATCAAATCTGAGATTTCTCAACGACAATCAGGCGAAAGAGACAAATTTAGCCGTCTAGCGCCATAGAGTCCCATTCATTTTGCACTGGACCGCGATCACCCCCAGTGGAACTCTGGTGGAACTGCAACCAAATTT
This sequence comes from Sander vitreus, assembly GCF_031162955.1. Lineage (NCBI taxonomy): Eukaryota > Metazoa > Chordata > Actinopteri > Perciformes > Percidae > Sander > Sander vitreus. The sequence continues at coordinate 17,309,745 of NC_135862.1, read as the reverse complement.
GGTACAATGGGGCTGAATAGGGAGTGGAACGGATTTCCGTAGACAGGCTTTGTTAACCCCTTGGTACTGCACGTCTGATGTAAACACCGGACGCAGACGTGACGTGCATTCAAATATTGGCGCATGTATGACGTAAATTTGCGCTGAGCCCGGCGGCAAGTACAACAAATATAGTTGGGAATAGGACAACCTAGCGGCGAGCGCAGCGCATGCCGCGTACAATGTGAAACGGAAATACATCCTATTCTTTGGATGTACATGGTTCTCTTCTATATACAGTCTATACACGGGTTTCCTGTTTACAAACATTACAGGGTGCGTGCGCATACCAGGGGCAGAAAGCCAGATTGGTGAGCTGGTCTGCTACTGCAACAACCTTAAGTATTGAAGCTTTCCTTATTGTTTGTATAGAACTGCTGACTCAAAACGTGATTTTAGTTGGATCTGTTTGTCTGTCATTAATTTTGAGGTGTTACTGTGATATATATGTATGACTATAATTGTCATTTTAGGCATATAATAGCCAATGTTAGCAGCAGGGTTAGCTACCCCTGAGTGTACCCCTATGGTTGGTTTTATGCCTTAAACCAATGGCCAGGATTTCCGGGAAAAGGTACGATATGTTGTTAAGAAAAACTAAAAAGACATGATCTTTTGATTCTTGAGGACGAAGGAGAGGCTTGGGTCCAATTGAAAGAATTAACAAAAGGTTTTTGTTAAAAAAAATGATGAAAATGTTACACTGCAGCTGACAGCGGACTGAAATGACATGCTTCCTCTTCAGGAATTACATCAAAACAGTCTTGTGACATGACAAAACAATACAACACTAAAACACTGCCAGCAGTGGACTGCAAAAACATGCCTCCCCTTCAGTAGTCATATTCAAACAGTCATAAAGCTATCACCCCCCATAAATCATGGACTAACTAGCCAGTCTCCTGTACATTCACACAGATTTGTATCACAGAAATGGTAGCCTCGCATTGCCAGACCTTCCTTCAAAGCGCTGCGGAGGAGGGTCTGGCTAGTCCACACAGCATAGAGCTCAACAGTGACCGCCCACTTTTTTCGGCTCTGTCTCCGGAAGTGTTTTTTTCCCATTCAACTGTTTCATTGACGTTTCGAAAATTGCTTATATAGAGAGTTTTAAGTCTGGAACCAAGCCAACCAGCTACAAGATGAATAGTGAACATAACACATTTGATTCGGCGCAAAAAAAACATTTTGAAAACGGCAAAAAAAAGGCAAAGGTACAAGACCGAGTACAGAAACTATCATAGACTTCAATGGTAGAAGCTTGCTCTAGCCGTTTGCGGTTTCACGGTACGGTAAACGTTTCTATGGTAACAGCGAGTTGCTGTTACGTTTAGGATTGTGGGTAGTGTAGTTTTTCTCCATTAAATCGCGGATAAAACATGTTTTTTTTAAAACAAGGTTGATTACATACAGACTTCTAGCTTCAACAGGAGCAGAAACCTTCGTTTCACAACCACGTAGCTCGTGGTCAGTCTACCTCGGATGGTTTAGACATTATGACTGATATTCTAAATCATTATGGAGAAAATCAATGGGATTTTTACTTCCGGAGTCGGCTGTGGGCGGGACTGTTGAGGTCTATTTCGGGATGGGAGATAAACGCTGATGCAGTTTTAAATGTTTTATGATTTCAGAAAGGAGGAGGTTAACCAATATTTTATATTAATCCTAATTTTTGTTGTCAAATTTCAAATCCATAAATGCAGCTTTCGAAATTAGAAGATTAAAAAGATTCAGCCTATAGGCTAATAAAATATTGGTTAACCTCCTCTTATCTAAATTTTAGATATCAGATCCGCTTCTAATGGGAGGCATGAAAACCTTTTTTATTGTAGCCTACTCTTCTGTGGTCTCATGTTATAATTGTAAAAGAGTATTCATTTTAGTATTATGTGGGTGGCTTCATTGTTGAGCTATGTGTTTTTGCATTTATACATGTTACGCTTGTCCTTTTTTCTTACTGTTATGAACTTGCAAATAAAGCATTAATTAAAAAAAAAAAGTAAAGTCATTGCAGGTTTCATCAAATAAACAACAAACATTAACATCTTGGAGACAACATTAACATCCACAAATCTGCCAACTATAGGCTATGTAGGCTATGGCTATCGTTAATTTTAGAGATGGCCTGATACCATTTCTTGCTTCCTAATACCGATTCCAATACCTGAACTTGTGTATCGGCCGATACAGCGTACCGATCCGATACCATTGTTTTAGGCATTATCGGAGCCGATACCGATACTGGTATCGGTATCGGCTCCGATAATGCCTAATACCGGTACCGATAATGCCGATACCGATACCGGAACATCTCTAGTTAATTTGAGTTTAAACAGCGTTCAATTAATTGCATCATGCTCACTAACTTAACCGTGACTTCATTTAGAAAATAATTAACGATTTCGTATTCTGAACATCTGAATTATCGTTGGACACGCCCAGGCATGAGACAGGAGACATGAGACAGGAGGTCTCCAGGCTGCAGCCATACACTCTTGGGTTTATTGGAGAATAAGCCATTGTTGTGCCATAAAGAATAAACAGGCATGCCCTTTGGAACAGTTTAATTCCTTTGCAACAGGTTTTATATTACCACAGGCTAAGCCTCACCCTCTGCTAACCTGTTTGTTTATTAAACAGTAAAGAAACACAAGTTGAAAATGAGTAAGCAGAAAATAAGAGTTATGTTGTAAATTGGTGCTGACAGTAGAGGCTTGACTTTCAGTTACAGTATGGGGCCATTATTGCAGTTAGAGCTAGTTCCACATGTGCATGTAAGTGTATCTGGAAAATGATGTGCAGTAGGCTATGTGTGTAGGCCTATATTCATAGCCTACATTTTGAAAATCAACATGAGACTGCTCTAATATTGTCTGAGTGTTATTCTGAGCTGCTATGAGCCTGAAGTGAAATGAGTCTGCGTAAACAGGAGTTTTTTTTTTAAACATAGCCTTAATTAGAGATTTTCTAGGGATTTAATTTTGAAAACCTACATACATCATTTAACCATTTCATTTAAAGGTCCCATGGCATGAAAATTTCACTTTCTGAGGTTTTTTAACATTAATATGAGTTCCCCCAGCCTGCCTATGGTCCGCCAGTGGCTAGAAATGGCGATGGGTGTAAACCAACGGGATAAGCTTCTTCTCGGAACACATAGCTCCTATGGCGCCATTTTGATGCTAACAAGCCATCACCTCCCGTTAGCATTCCATTGACTGCCATTCATTTTGGTGCCACTTTGACAGCGAATAACTTTACATCTGAAGCGTTTAAAGACTCTATTTGTCCATTGTTTATTTCTAAAGAAACACGACAATGTATAAAGGCCTCCATTACCTTGTACCTCATGTTATGGCTCCGTAGCAGACGTTTTTGTAAAAATAGGCCAACGATTGTGTCATAACCACGCGACTTACTGTCGCATAGTAGAGGAATTACCGTATAGTACAGGAGAAGCGCGCAGGCAGTTTCGCCTCACATTAGCTGTTTAAGTGTAATTACTAATGTTAACTAGCATTTATTTAGCAATAATTAGCCTGTGTCCATGTTATCTCATTACATATACCTACGCTCTCCGTCTCTGCAACATTCGGAATGATTGAGATTTCTCTTGGCACAGCTACCAGAAGACTTAGAACTTTCAGACACATTGCTCACGGCACATTTACGTCTTCTCTTGATTGTGTCATAAATAGAGATTTTCCGATACTGATACCAGTATCGGTATCGGCTCCGATAATGCCTAAAACAATGGTATCGGTATCGGGAAGTACTGGATTTCATGCACCGATCCGATACCACGTAATAAAGCCATAAAGGAAATCTACGTTAAAGTAGTTTATTTATGTTGTTCTTCCGTTATAACTGACTGTCAAACTGCAGAATAAAAGAAAGTTCTGTGGCATTCATGTTTCACAAAGAGTTTAACCTGAGCCAGACCGACAACAAAGATAGAAATCATATCACATCCATACAGGGATAGTATACAGTTCTTAAAACATAATAAAATATATGACACACTGGTATCGGATCGGTACTCTGTATCGGCCGGTACGCAAGTTCAGGTATCGGAATCGGTATTGGGAAGCAAAAAATGGTATCGGGCCATCTCTAGTCATAACCACAAGACTTACTGTCGTACAGTAGAGAAATTACTGTACAGTACAGGAGAAGCTCGCAGGCAGTTTTGACTTACATTAGCTGTTTAAGTTTAATCACTAATGTTAACTAGCATTTTAGTTAGCAATAATTAGCCTGTGTCCATGTTATCTCCTTACATATACCTACACTCTCCTTCTCTGCAAGATTCGGAATGATTGAGATTTCTCTTGGCACAGCTACCAGAAGACTTACAACTTTCAGACATGTTGCTCACGTCATATTTACATCGTCTCTCTCAGTTGGAGGCTGCACAGTAACGCTCAGCCATCACCGGAAAAGTGCTTCTAATATCCTTCACTGGTCTCCGTCCAGAGCAACGGGATCTGTTGGTCCATTTTATATATGCCAATGGTGTAAACCGAGCCCTGGGTATCCTGCTCTGCCTTTGAGAAAATGAAAACTCAGATGGGCCAATCTGGAATCTTCCCTTTATGACGTCATAAGGGGAAAGGTTACCTCCCCTTTCTCTGCTTTGCCCACCCAGAAAATTTGGCCCGCCCATGAGAAAGAGAGAGACATCATGGCTTGCAAACAAGCAAAGCATGGCAGTTGGTCAAGGCCACACCCCAAGTTTAGGGTCAAGTTTCCACCCTAATGGACCAAACTGTTCCCCCTTTCTACCAGCAGGTGGAAGTATTTAAATGACTGACTGTATTGTGTCTTTGGTAACTGTTTTAAATCAAGATTAATGATAAAGATGTATTTATTGTTGTTCATTTCATTTGGATTTTGATTTTATTTGCAACCTAGTCGTCATCATCATCATCATCATTCACCCCCAGCCCAGAGTTAAACCTGCATGCCCTTCTGTTTTAACCTGATTCTAACACTGCTATCAGCTTCTTAGCAGCTCAGACAACAAACTCACATCAGAAATGTCATAATGTAGGCCATCTGACCAAAAGAATGATTTACCAGTGTGCTATATACTGTGTGAATCTTTCTTCTCTATACACATTCCAGTGTGTATAACATACAACACTCCCATTGTGTCATGCAAGTGAAGAGAATCCATACAAGTAAACTTAAACATGTATTCAACATATATAGCACATACATGCTTTCAAAGGCATTGCATGTACAATCTATGGCTGCAGAACATTTACTGTGAAGCCCTAAGGTAAGTTCATTTTACAAGGTCCTCAAAAGAAAGTCCAAAAACATAATTACATTACTAAAAACAGGCTGTCAACGCTGAGTACATCAGCAATAACTGCAACAAAACGTTTCCAGTAACTTTTGAACCGTCCTGCTTATTGACTTGGACGAATCTTTGCCCATTCCTCTGTACAGAACAGCTTCAACTCTTGGATGTTGGTGGGTTTCCTCACATGAGCTGCTTGCTTCCTCATCCTTCCACAACATTTCAGTCATTTTAAGGTCAGAACTTTTGACTTGGCCTTTCCAAAAAATTCACTTTATTCTTCTTTAAGGTAGGTGGGTAGATTTATTTTGTCACAATATAACAGGTTATATAGTATAAAGTATAAATTGAGTTTGTAACTCCCTTCTGCTACATAGCAGACAATATACATTAATATAGAAGCAATTATAAAAAATGGTAAACAGAAATAAACTATAATCAGTGGAGCAGTGCTGAGGATGAACTAGAGTTTAAGAGTCTGATAGCTTGGGGGGAAAAGCTGCTCTTCAGTCTGGTGGTGCGGCAGCAGAAACTTCTATATCTCTTCCCAGAAGCCTGTTCACCCTGCTGCCTTCTGGGAAGAGATAAAGAAGTTTCTGCTGCCGCACCACCAAATGAAATGAACAACAATAAATACATCTGTATCAGTAATCTTGATTTAAAACAATTACCAAAGACACAATACAGTCAGTCATTTAAATACTGCCACCTGCTGGTAGAAAGGTGGAACAGTTTGGTCCATTAGGGTGGAAACCACATTAAATATTAATTTAATTATATAATATAGTGCTAACAGTAACAACTCTGCACACACAATAAGTTCTTAGGTTAACTATTACCAACTGTATTAAACCAAACAATGCGCTCATTAAACGTGACTGGTGATGTGTACGTGGATAGGCACGATATTAAATCACTGTAGTATTGGCAATAACCTCATACAGGTAATGTTAATACTAAATACATCCATCAACAATTGTCTGTTTATTTTCACCTGCTTTGCTCCAAATCAATTTGCATGCATGAGTTCATCTCTACAGTGTGCCCTGGCTTTTAAAAGGCAACACAATTTAATTAAAATTTAAACCCAGACAATATTTTGTGTATATAAATGATATGGTGTTACACTTTCTTCCCCTTTTTAGCATTATATTTAGCTGCAATCACACAGTGATATCAGTAGTAGGCTATCAGCATATCTTGAAAAAGTTATTAAATCAATCAAAATACTGCTGAAGAAGCTACCATTAAACAATACAAAATACCCCTAATATAAAAGAAAATAAAGAAGAAATGAAAAAAAGAAAATATTTACCAATGATGTAGGCCTATCATCCTACACCATGGCATGTGAAAAGATACCAACCACAAATGTGACACTTTTATTTCTCTTTTTGTATTTATATAATTTAACTGAATCATGAAGGCTACATCTTTGCATTGTGTTTTGCGTTTTAAAAATATAGTGTAAGTCCTTACAGGGGCGATAGAGCAACATTATAAACTAATAATACAGTTATAGGTTATTCATGTAGTTCTCCCCATGATTTGTATGTGCGAGACCGGAAGATGTCTGTGGTGTCTTGAAAATAATATGGGATTGGCCAAAAGTTTGGCATGACACAGAAATAAAATTGAACTAACTAACTAATTTTAATCTACAACGTAACGTTATAAATAAATGTAGTGGAGTAAAATGTACAATACAGTTGTGCTCATAAGTTTATGAACCCATGCGATGACTAAAAAGAGGAATAAAAAAAATCATCTTTTGGAAATTAATCTTGATGCCTTAATTAAAAAAAAATTGAAAAAATCCAATCTTTAAGGACACCAATTCTCTTTGTGAATGAATAATGTATCGTAAATAAAGAAATGTTCTTCCTTAAAAGACAGGGGGCATAAGTAGCCTAAGTACACCGCTATGTTAAATTCCCATAGAGGCAGGCAGATTTTTATTTTTAAAGGCCAGTTATTTTATGGATCCAGGATACATCCTGATAAAGGAATTAAAATAGCCCCACATCATCACATACCCTTCACCATATCTAGAGATTGGCATGGGGTACTTTCCATAAAATAACATGAAATAACTGGCCTTTAAAAATAAACATCTGCCTGCCTCTATGGGAATTTAACATAGGGGTGTACTTACTTATGCCCCCTGTCTTTTAATGAAGAACATTTATTTATTTATTTTTAATTAAGATCAATTTCCAAAAGATGATATTTTTATTCCTCTTTTTAGTCAACTTAACATGGGTTTATAAACTTATGAGCACCACTGTATTTCCCTCTTACATGTAGTTGTAGCCTACCTCAACATTCTAAAGTAACTAATTACATTTACCCAAGTAGGCCTACTTGGGTAAATGTAATTAGTTACTTTCCAACACTGCTACTAGGCTATAACTCAATGAGAGCTTGTAAAATCAGTCAGGATATTTTTTTCCACATGGAGAGAGCGAGAGAGAGAGAGAGAGAGAGAGAGAGAGAGAGAGAGAGAGAGAGAGAGAGAGAGAGAGACACACACACACACACACACACACACACACACACACACACACACACACACACACACACACACACACACACATCTCCTCGGTGAAGCCTCCATGTCGTCGCTCTCGGTGTGTGATCATCAGTTGGTGATTTCTCGTCAGTCTCTTTCTTTTTCTCGGAATATCGTGATTGCTTATTGTTTCCTGCCTGCTCCATTTCCACACACCGTCTGCTGTCTTCTTCTCACCACAGCTGAACAGGATTTGTTGGTTATTAAGACGAGTGCATCCCTCTCTGGTGATTTTTTTTTTATTAAGGAGGATAACAGCGTGAAAATCTGCGGAATGTATAGTTATTTGAAATAAATGACAGGATATATGGAGACAACACAAGACTGCGCTTGTCACAAACTTGTTCAAGGTAAGAAAGCACAATTTATTTTTACCCTAAAAATAGGCTTTTGAAATGAAGTAACTCCACATCTTGCTAAGGTTACACTCCCAGCTTTGTGTTTCTCACCTGGGATCTTTTGCTAAGGAGACACCGTTCACTGGGGAGTCACCTGCTGCTGCTGCTGCTGCTGCTGACACCAATAGTTTAATTAATGTTGCTCCTCTGAACAGAAGAGAAACAAGACACCACTTTGCTTTGTGTCTTAACTCAGATGTTATTACACACACACACACACACACACACACACACACGCGCACACACACACACACACACACACACACACACACACACACACACACACACACACACACACACACAATCCTTTACATTCACTCCCAGCACTAACTACTTTTTCATAGTAGAGATGGTTAATGATGGTTTCTTCCAGTGTTGGAGAATATATTCATGTTCTTCACTTTAAGTAAAAGTAGCAATGTAAAAATACATGACAAGTAAAACCCGTGCATTTAACAAAATTATGAAGAAAAAAACATAAACAAAATGTAGCCTACTTAAAAATCAAAAGTAAAAGTACTCATACGAACAGAAAGGGCTATTATGTTATATATACTATTATATATCATATTACTGGATTCTTTTTTACTGATGCATTCATGTGTAACTAGCATTTTATTGTTGTATTTAGTTTAGCTAATTTGATCACTTGTATATAGGCTACAGGATAAATTAAACTAACAATCCATCAAATTTCATAGGCTCAGTATGTTTTGTATGTAAACGCTCCATCTGTAAAGTGACTAGTTATTAAAACTGTCAAATAAATGTAGTAGAATAGAAAGTAGTTCAGTCAAGTAAATTGTACAGTACTTACTAAATGCAGTGGTGGAGATATTTTACTTCAGTAAAAGATGCAATACCACAGTGTAAGTATAAAAGTAGCATCACAATATACTCAAAGTACAAGTAAAAGTATCATTATGCAGCATGATCCATTTCAGAAAAATGTGTATTATTGTATTATAGTTATTGTTGCATTAATCATCACTTTAATATTGCCCAGGATACATTTTATCTTCAAAGATATGAGGAGATAAGTGGAGTAAAAAAGTACATATTTGCCTCTGACATGTAGTAAAGAATAAAGCAGCAGAAAAAGGAAATACTAGGTAAAGTATAAGTACCTCAAAATTGTACTTAAGTACAGTACTTGAGTAAATGTATGAATTATATTACACCTCTGATTTCTTGACATGACATTTAGGTGTCACGTCTAGCCCCCATTTCCTGTTTTATTTTATAGTCTGTCTTTTCTCCCTAGTCTTGTCTGAATTACTTCCTGTCTTTTGGTTTTCCCGCCCTTGTGATTGTCTTATCTGTTTCACCTGTTCCCCAGCCCTAGTGTCACCTGTCCCTCGTTTCCTCATTACCCTGTGTGTTTAGTCTCTGTGTTGCCTTTATGTCTTGTGGGCTCATTTCATTAGGTCTGTGGTCTGTCGGTGGGTGAGTTGCGGGTTCCCCTTTTGCTGGTTTTTCTTGTGGTTTTCATGTCTCTAGTTTCCCCTGTGATTTTTGGAACTCGTTTTTTGCTCTGCCAGTTTCTGGACACTTTTTGTTGTTTCTTTGTTAATAAATTCTCACTCTGAACTGAACTGCATTTGGGTCCAAGCCTCGTTACTTGCATTTGTGACAGAATGATCCCATCCGAAATGGACCCAGCAGTGTGCAAGTTTAAACCATTTTTTTCACCCCCTTGACTCGGTCAGTGAGAGTCTGGTGAATTCTTTTAGTGAGATTCATGAGGATCCCACCTTTGCCAGGCACCTCATGGAGGCTCGCTGGCTGTCTACTGAGCAGGAATTTGGCCTTCCTGTCTCCAAGCCAGGCAGCTTTCCAGAGTCCGCGTTGACGTGCAGCTTTCCAGAGTCCGCGTTGACGTGCAGCGGCCCAGAGTCCGCGTTGACGTGCAGCGGCCCAGAGTCCGCGTTGACGTGCAGCGGCCCAGAGTCCGCGTTGACGTGCAGCGGCCCAGAGTCCGCGTTGACGTGCAGCGGCCCAGAGTCCGCGTTGACGTGCAGCGGTCCAGAGCCCTCGGTGTTGTGCAGCGAGCCGGAGCCCGTGCTGTCCAGCGTTCCAGAGTTGACTAGTGTCCCCAAGCTTTTTAGTGTCCCCTGGCTGTCCTGTGTCCCCCGAGCTATTCAGTTCCCCAGAATCCTGGCTGGCTAGCAGTCTCCCTGGATCCCGGCTGATGTCCAGCCGCCCAGAGTCTTCGATGACCGCTCTTCTAGAGTCTTCCAGTCGCGCAGAGTCCACGCCGGCTGACGATCATGAGTCTGTGGCGCCTCAGAGACTCCTGCCCCCCGTGTTTTTTCGGTGGTCCGGCCGACTCCTGACCCTGTTGCCTGTTACTGATCCTGTTACCTTGTTGGCAGACAGTGGCTCAGCTGACCCGTCGCCTGTCTTCAGCCCAGCTGACCCTTCACCTGCTCAGCCTGCCTTCTCTTCAGAGGGGATTCGCCTTCGCTGCCGACCTGCTCGGCCTTCAGAGGGGTTTCGCCTTCGCAGACGGCCTCCAGAGGGACATCGCCTTTGTCGACGGCCTCCAGAGGGTTTTCGTCTTTGCCGCAGACCTCCAGAGAGTCTTCGGTTCTGTCCGTCCTCCCGAGGGACTCCGCCTTCGCTGTCCCGCTGTACAGCCCCACTGTTCTCAGTTCCTGAGTTCCAACAGACCTTGGTTCCCTAACCCCGTTGACTCTTGTTCCTCCCTTCGCCCCTCTGTGGGTTGACTTTTGTTTGTCCCTCCTCCGTACCCCCTCCGCCCTCCCTGGGCCTTTTTGCCCTATTCTGTGGACTATTTTTGTGTTCTTTTTTTAAGGGCCGTCTGGTAGCCGTCCCTTGAGGGAGGGGTACTGTCACGTCTAGTCCCTGTGTCAAGTTTCTTTGATTAGTTGGTTTCCCATTTCCTGTTTTATTTTGTAGTCTGTCTTTTCTCCCTAGTCTTGTCTGAATTACTTCCTGTCTTTTGGTTTTCCCGCCCTTGTGATTTTCTTATCTGTTTCACCTGTTCCCCAGCCCTAGTGTCACCGGTCCCTCGTTTCCTTATTACCCTGTGTGTTTAGTCTCTTTCCTTTGTGTCTTGTGGGATCATTTCATTCTGTCTGTTCTGTTGGTGGGTGAGTTGCAGTTTCCCCTGTTGCTGATTTTTCTTGTGGTTTTCATGTCTCTAGTTTCCCCTGTGTTTTTTGGAACTCGTTTTTTGCTCTGCCAGTTTCTGGACACTTTTTGTTGTAGTTTCCTTGTTAATAAATTCTCACTCTGAACTGCATTTGGGTCCAATCCTCGCTACTTGCATTTGTGACATTAGGAAAACCAGGGGGTCCCTGGAAAAGATGGCATTCTGGAGGAGAAATACTCGCATTGGTAAGATTTCTTTTTTTCATAGATCCAAAACGATGTAGAGAACAGAAGAAAAAATTTATTAGAGAAATTAAATGAAACGCTATACTTTAGTGTCTCTGTCTCTCTCTCTCTCTGTGTGCGTGGTGTGCATTTGTTTGTGATTTGTAAATCCATTGCCTCACACACAGACTTGGATATTTCCATGTGTTTGAATAGAATTTGAGTATATTTAAATTTCCTTAAGAACTGAGATGGAAGTACAGTTTTTGTGTTGTCGTCATTTTGAGATTTATATTTCTTTTCTGTAGCTACAGAAACTGAGCATGTAAAAGCTTTCTGTATGGATGTTGCTCTCAGGAAGGTCTGAATTATTTCCTGAAGCATTTATGAATCATTTCACTGTAACCTGCCCAAACTTGCAGTCTTACTCAAAAGAAAAAGCTCCTTCAGAAATCAGTCTGTTTAAAAAAAAAAAACAACTTTGTGCTATAGAAAAACAATATTACATTTACACGTCTTCTAATTAAATGTTTAAATAGACCAACGCCCTTCTTAATAATAAATTGTCATAGTAACTGATAGCAGGACGTGGCCAGTCTGTGTGAGAAGGTATATCCTGTTGCAGCTCTGTGAATGTGCATTATGCATAATTCAACATAATGATTTAACCTCGTTTGGAAACAACAGCTCTAGCAGCTGCTTTGGGCATTGCTCCAAGTTTAGAGTGCTTTGATAAGTTTCGTCATCTTGTAGATGACTGGCATTGTTTGTGAGTGAATATATTGCCTGTTTTAGACTGTTTATAAACAAACAAAAAAAGGCAATGACCGAGATTAATGAGCCTTAATGCATCACCTTGACAGATGAGCCATGAGAGAAATGCCAAAGCGTGTAATGGCAAGCTCAGACAGAGCCTGCATGCATGCCACAGACACTCTTACACATAGGCGTCGGGTGAGGTGGAAGGTTGGGTAGGCTATGGGAGGGAGGTAGATTCGGATAGCCGGCCGCATACACGTGATCCGTGGTAAAACCAGAGACTGTTTAGAAAGAATCTTTCTTAAAACCGCTCTGAGGACGCACTCGTTGGGTATTCCTACTCAAGCCTACATTACCCTCCGCCCCTGCTCTTACATCTGAATCATACAAAACCTTCCAGACCTTTCTCCAAAGCGCTGCGGAGGATGGTCTGGCTAGTCCAACATTCCTGGATGGGAGAAAAACATGCTCTGGTTTCTTGGCATTTCTTTAAACCAATCACAATCGCCGGACAAAGCAACGGTGCCTCTGCAAAATAGCCTAGAGAAGGAACTTGTTTTGGTGGAACGTGGTCATTCAAAAGTTGTTTTGTCATGCAAGAGACAACTTTGATTGGACAGATTGTCAAGCTAGCTGTCTCGATTTACCCTGCAGAGCTCTGAGAAGCCGTTAACCATAGTCCTCATAAATCAACCAAGTTGCCAACACCAAGAAAGCGGAAGGTGACGTACATACGGCCAAAAATTGGGGACATCCGGCGGAATTTCCAGCGGCAACAATCCCGGAAATGAAAAATCTTTCATATAGACTAGATGTCGCCTAACTGACAGCTAATCCAAATATGGGCAAAGAAGTGGAGCATGGATGGAGCTGAGGCGGGCCTTATGAAGCTTAGTCTATGCTAGCCTCCCTTGACAGCAGCCACCTTTCACTCAAAGCAACACACCCTTAATTATACATAACTTTAAGCCTTAATATAATTAAAACGGTTGTCATGAAGGGAAAAATTAGCTATAGAGACCAAAGCCGTTCTTTGTACCAGGCTTTAAACATGTTTAATTCTGCTGTAAAGTTGGGCATTTTAACATGGATGTGTATGAGGATTGACTCCCTTTTTTGAGCCAGCCTCCAGTGGACATTCGATGAACTGCAGTTTTTGGCACTTCTGCATTGGTTTTATCGTTCAGCACCAGAGGTTGCCGCTTGGTCTGTCCACTGAATGTGATGCTACAGCGAGGCGACATTAGCGTGGCATAAAGACTGGAAACGGGGAGAAACAGCTAGCCTGGCTTTATCCAAGGGTATAACAAAATCTTCCAACCAGCTCATGTTATAACACCTGGCAACCAATTTTGATCTGCTGAGTAAAATTTTAGATGTATGTCAAAGAACAGTCAAGTCCAAAAAGGCATACAAGGGTCATAACAAGACCAGATGGATAGGAGAAAAGATGGGCTGGCAGGGAACAATGGCTAAAGAGCAGGTAGCCTACATATACTGTAGGACGGGAAGGGAATGGCAGGTGGTGATGTGACAAGAGGTAGGCCTACTCAAAACCTGTCTACGGAAAGCCTTTTCACTCCCTATTTAGCCCCATTGTACCAAATTTGGTTGCAGTTCCACTGGGGGTGATCACGGTCCAATGCAAAATGAATGGGACTCTATGGAGCTATATGGCTAATTTTTATCTCTTTCGCCCGATTGTCGTTGAGAAATCTCAGATTTGATTGTAGTTTTTGCAAGTTCAACATGGATTATAGGTCAAAAGTTGAATGAACGAGTACTTGTGTCCTTTCAATTTCTTACAGGTTGAGTTGTTGTTGTCCATAACACGCTAGCATTCTGCTAATGAATGCTGATTGGTCAGTGAAGGACTGATTACGACCGGAGATCCCGCTTGACGGCATCCGAAGCGGAACCAGAATGTCAGAGTGAATATTTCGGCGTGGTCTTTAAAACATTAGCAAACCTCTTTCTAGCACGTGTATTAACAGGGAGAGCCTAACCTGTCAGCTGTGTTGTCGATGCCTCGAGAGAAAAAAGGAAGTGACTCCGAGCTTGCCGTACGATGTGTATGACGTCATTGACATTTTAAAAGGCTTTTTAGAACAAAAAAAGTGACTTTAAAAAAATCTAACACCCAGCAGTGTGTATTTTCTTTGCCTCTCCTTTCGAATACAACATTCAAATTACTAGACAAAAAATTATATCCTGAGAAAAGTGGATTTTGAGGGGTAATAGCTCCATAGACCAACATTCATTCTGCACTGGCCTGTGAGCACCCTATAGTGGAACCAGAGTGGGACTGCAACCAGTTCAGAAGCATCGAGAGAGTGGAACTTCTTCCCTTATTAGAAATTCTTTGGCCTACTTTTAAAATGTGATTAATTCCAAACACCATTTTCATTGTATGTAAAACCCACTTATTAAAAGGTACTGGAAGACAGGAAGAAAATTCAACTTGTGATGTTTCTGTTGAGACCCTCTGACTTCACCCCTCTGTAGTAAACAAAGCTGCTTCCTTTACTGACGGCACTCTCTACTTCAGTGGATTCAGAGAAAAACCTTCTATATTGCAGTGGTAATTTTACAGTCTAAGTTTACAGTTCTCACGTCTCACTGCTACTTTATACATAATAGTCTAAAGTATTAAATATTTTTATGAATGTGTACTTTTAACTTGTCTCTGGATAATGATGTGTTGTCTGTATGTAGAGAAGGAACGCCATGTGAAAGCCAACGCGCAGGACTACAATGACAAGTTCTCTTATGCAGTAAGTAAGCCTCAAAATGACACCAGGTTTGCTTTACTCACAAGTATAGGCTGTGGTTATTTCATCAGTGCTGTTTCTGAATGTGTGATTCTTCAGGACAATCGCATTAAAACCTCAAAGTACAACATCCTCACCTTCCTGCCCATGAACTTGTTTGAGCAGTTCCAGAGGGTGGCAAATGCTTACTTCTTAGTACTGTTGATACTGCAGGTAGAAGAAACATATGCATTGCATTTGTGTGGATATATTTGCTTTTTTGGGAGTTAAAGTGAAACTGGGTGAGCTTACAACCTGCTTTTCTTTTCTTTAGTTAATTCCAGCAATTTCTTCTCTGTCCTGGTTCACAACCATCGTGCCTTTGGTGTTGGTGCTGGTAATCACGGCTGTCAAGGACGCCACAGATGATTATGTAAGTGTAACTGTTCTTCTAACCCAGCTTCTAAATGCTCCTCTTATCTCCCATGGTAAAATGATTACTCCTTTTTTTTAAATTTCAGTTCAGACATAAAAGCGACCAGCAAGTCAACAACCGCCAGTCTCAGGTTCTCATCAGGGGAAGGTAATTTAACCTCTGTCTTTCTCATATAGATGCTTTTTGTAACTGCTGAAAAGCCATACCACATGACTGTAGACTGTGTTCAAGGGCATTTATGTGGTTTAATTATGAGTTTTTAATTCCAAGTATGCAGAGCGAGAAGTGGATGAACATTCGAGTGGGAAATATCATCAAACTAGAGAATAATCAGTTTGTTGCTGTGAGTAAAAATTCTGTAATTCAGTTTTTCCATTTTGTTGCCTCTGTGTCTCTCACGTTCACACATAAGAGAGGTTGAGGTCAACAGTTAAAGGACTGACTTCTCTTGCAGGCTCAGTTGTGCATTTATACCTTTTCTCACCACTGACTTGTTTCATATTGGTTTTACACACAGGCAGACATCCTCCTCCTCTGTAGTAGTGAGTCCTATGGACTGTGCTATATTGAGACTGCAGAGCTAGATGGGTAAGTGCTGCACTGGTTATGTAAAGTAAAGCTGAAGAAATCTGAACCGTAATTGGCCACTATATCACATGTGTGAGGAAAGAAACTGAGATTATGATTGTTCTAGTTCATTGTTTTTGCAGAAATTTAAAGTATGTATGTGTAAGTGTTTTTTTTTTTTTTTTTAAGTAAACTGGTTTACTGTTACTTTTATACGTCATCATAGAAGACAAATTTAGTTATTTCTATTTCTCCCCAAACAGAGAGACAAATCTGAAAGTTCGTCAGTCTTTGACCGTCACCTCAGATATGGGAGATATTACAAAGCTGATGGACTTTGATGGTGAGATGGCGCTTGGAGTATTAGTTTATGCTTCCATTTGTGTAAATAAATCACTTGTGGACACTTCAGGCTTTCTATATGTGGACATGTTGACTTTTTGTGTGAATGCATGTTTATGAATTTTCTCCTGAAATGATGATTCATGTTGGTAAGACTGTATTTGCTTTGTTCCTCAGGAGAAGTCATTTGTGAGCCACCAAACAACAAGCTGGATCGATTCACAGGCACTTTATACTGGAGAGACAATAAATACCCTCTGGATAATGAGAACATGCTGCTGCGAGGCTGTGTACTCAGAAACACTGAGTGGTGCTTTGGGATGGTCATCTTTGCTGGTATGATTTTTATTTTGATGCTTTTGATCTCCAGATCCATTAGCCATAAACCTCTTTAATTGTTAATGTTCTTTCAACACTGATAGTTGTTTCCTCATGCCAACAGGTTTGCAAACCAAACTCATGCAGAACTGTGGAGGGACTAAATTTAAAAGAACAAGTATCGATAAACTGATGAACACTTTGGTTTTGTGGGTAAGTTGTTATGCATGGACACTATTATTAAACCAAAAACATTTTTTTACAGAACATAAAATTATGATCTATATTTCAGATCTTTGCCTTCCTCATTTGTATGGGAGTTATTTTGGCCATTGGAAACACTATTTGGGAGAGCTGGATTGGCAGAAACTTCCAGGTGTTTTTGCCGTGGAATGCATTTCAGAGCAGTGCAGTTTTCTCTGGCTTCCTTACCTTCTGGTCCTACATCATCATACTCAACACTGTTGTGCCCATTTCACTTTATGTCAGGTAAGGACAAAGTTTATTTCCAAAATGCTACATAACTATTCTGAAAACTGTTTGTATTGTTGCTCTGCCAAGGTCTAATATTTCTTTCATGAAATCTAAAAGTACAACCATTTAATAGCAATAAAATGTTTGGTTAAACCTTCTTTCAGTGTGGAGGTTCTGCGGCTCGGCCACAGTTACTTCATTAACTGGGACCGGAGGATGTACTGCAGTCGGACGGACACTGCGGCGGAAGCTCGCACCACCACCCTGAATGAGGAGCTGGGTCAGGTGGAGTTCATCTTCTCTGACAAGACGGGCACCCTCACCCAGAACATCATGGTCTTCAGCAAGTGCTCCATTAATGGACAGATGTACGGTATGATCTTTTATGAAAAATTAGAATACCTTTCAATTTAGAAATAATAAATATTACTGAATATTTAAACAAATAAATCAAAAATAGACAGACAACTATATCAACTGACACCTCCATCATACCACTTAAAGACCACACTGACTGGTTAATGTCCTACCAAAGAATACTGAATGACTTTACCAAAACAATTTTGTCAGTTTAGGTGAACTGGTTTATGATAGTTGGATAATTCACTGATCATTAAAAAACACGACTATCTATTAGATAGAGATCTCTAGAAAAAGGGAAATTACTTTAATGATGTTTGCCATGAAAATTGTCATATTGAATGTATTAGATTTCTGGGCAAAACTTTTAGCAATCAGTGGTTTCTCGCTAAAGAAATGGTGTTAGTTTGAGCTTCAAAACACCCACTTTGTTCCCCAGTATAGAACTAATAACATATCACAGTGCTACATGTCTGATATCTAAGTCATTACATTACCTTTTCTTTCTCTTAGGTGACGTCTATGATGAATTTAAGCAGAGGGTTGAAATTACAGAAGTAAGTGAGGCGTAACAATCTCAAATTCTTAACTCTTAATAATAAAATAATAACTATAATAACTAACACTTGGTGGTTTCATGTGCCCTCAGAAAACAGCCTGTGTGGACTTTTCCTTCAACGCTCTCTGTGATAAAAGGTTTAAGTTTTATGATGGCAGCCTGGTTGAAGCCCTTAAACTGGAGGATCCTGCAGCACAGGAGTTCTTTAGACTGCTGGCTTTGTGCCACACTGTCATGCCAGAGGAGAAGAGTGAAGGTAAACTGTGCACACGGTCCAGAAGTAGCAGTAATAACAGAAATAACTGAATATATTGAAGTGATTCTGATTTGATGTTTCTGTTAACATGAAGGAAATTTGGTGTACCAGGCCCAGTCACCTGACGAGGGAGCCCTGGTCACTGCGGCGCGAAACTTTGGGTTTGTCTTCCGGTCCCGAACCCCCGAGACCATCACACTGTGTGAGATGGGACGAGCCGTCACATACCAGCTGCTGGCCATACTGGACTTCAACAACGTGCGCAAGAGAATGAGCGTCATTGGTTAGGTCTTCACTTATAACAGCACAACAACGCTCCCTTTGGTTAGGGTTAGGGTTAGTGTTAGTAGTCATCATGACATATTTAACATTTTTTAAATAATACCTGTGACAATTAGTAATATATCTTTATTTTCTAAGAATAGAATGAAGTTAACAGTCTTGATGTACATGCTTTGATCAGAAAAGTTATGTTGTGTTCTCTTGCTCATGTTTTATAGTAAGAAACCCACAGGGCCAGATTAAACTATACTCCAAAGGAGCTGACTCTATTATCTTTGAGCGTCTGGATCCATCCAGTGAAGACCTCATGCACACTACCTCAGAACATCTCAGTGTAAGTGTTGTCAGATTGGATAACATCCCTCAGTGACTACATTTTTAAATAAATGCACTATGCAGTCTACTATGCACCTGTATTTAAAGTCTCATAAAAATCGATAAACCAGGCAATGTACTAAAAACATCAGTATGCTTACATAGTACTGATGACTGCTGCAGCTTGTGGTGCAGGTAATGTTTTGACAAAATTTCAGAAGTAGCTGGTTTGAGATTATATTTGTGTCTCTACTGAAAATATACTATTTAAGTTTTTAATTGTGTGTCCTTTTGACACAGCAATGAATGGTCATAAAAAAAACTGTTCTTTCTCAGTGCACTAAATAATTCATCCCACTTTTGACAACACGGACCGTGCACTGGTACAACTGTTACAGGTGTTTGTTTTTCACTCATGTTCTCTACAGGAATTTGCTGGAGAAGGGCTTCGAACATTAGCTCTGGCCTACAAAGATCTTGATGAAGATTATTTTGATGTTTGGATGAAAAAGCTTCTGTTCGCCAGCACTGTAATCGAGAACCGCGAGGATCAGCTGGCTGTTCTCTACGAGGAGATCGAGCAGGGCTTGAAGGTAACATTGACATCTTTTTGTTGACATCCTTGAAGCAATCAAACTCATTCAGCCTCTGCATACTGACTGCTGTCATCGTTGAAGCTTCTAGGAGCCACAGCAATCGAGGACAAACTTCAGGAGGGAGTCCCAGAAACAATCACCTGTCTAAATCTAGCTGACATAAAGATCTGGGTCCTCACAGGAGACAAACTAGGTAGCATAATTCACCTAAATGACCTTTTTGAACAGGACAACTGATGCTGTGAAAAGCTATCGAGATGTAAATTGTGTAAAACATTTCAGAGACAGCAATGAACATCGGCTACTCCTGCAACATTCTGCGAGACAACATGAATGAGGTGTTTGTTATCTCTGGCCACACACTGCTGGAGGTGCAGAAGCAGCTCAGGTGAGTTTATGGCCCCATGTGTGGAACATCTTGAAAATTCAGTGCCTATAAGTAATAGTTTATCCAGTTGACAAAAAATATTCTGTCATTGAGTACAGGCTCGATAGAGCTTTTATTAACATGCTAAAAATGTGTTTTTTTTCCTGGCTTTCCTCAGGAATGCTAAAGAGCACATTCTTGGCCTGAGTCGAGTTGGCAGTGCAGGAGATGTTGAGAAGTCAGATATGTTTGCAGAAAACTCTGTGTTTGAAGAAAGCATCATTGCAGAGTATGCCTTAGTCATCAATGGACACAGTTTGGTGAGATACTCAAATGTGTTGCATTATATAACATGGTCCACTGTTGATAATCCGCTGATGATAATTTTATCAATTATAATTATATGCTATCTGCTGAGTCTGTACCTGCTGTTGTGACTGTGCCGAGTCTTTAATGAGCCGCTGTGCTGCTTAGGGCCCTCGGCTCTATTACAGGTTTTCATTAACGTCCATTTCCTCACACAGGAGCTGCTCCCTCGCTGCGACTTGAGCAGCACGCATGATGCAGCAGCAGCTCGGTGGAAATGTTACATTGAACTGTTGCACGGTGTTGCCTCTGCAGGGGGTTGACGTTGTAGGATGGTAATGATAGGTCTAACAGGTGTGATGTACAGTATGTCTTCTCCCTGCAGGTTCATGCTCTGGAACCACAGCTGGAGCACGTCTTCCTGGACTTGGCCTGTTTGTGTAAAACAGTCATCTGCTGCCGGGTCACTCCGATGCAGAAAGCCCAGGTGGTGGAGCTGGTGAAGAGGCACAAGAGGGCCGTCACTCTTGCCATTGGAGATGGAGCTAATGATGTCAGCATGATCAAAAGTAAGTGTCAGTCATAGACCCAAATCTACATAAACATTAGAAACATTTTTACAGCATCATAAAATGTTAGTAGCTTGATTTTGTTTTATTTTAAAGTGACATTTGGAGTACAGTTTGCACTTTTAACACTTTGTGTATGTTTAAACAATGTTTTAATATTTATTTTAACAATTAGTTTCAAAGGGAAGTACTGCGTGTTTCTTCCTCAGCTGCTCACATCGGTGTCGGCATCAGCGGTCAGGAGGGGATGCAGGCGGTTCTGGCATCAGATTACTCTTTTGCTCAGTTTCGGTTCCTGCGGCGGCTCCTGCTGGTGCACGGACGCTGGTCCTACTTCCGCATGTGTAATTTCCTGTGCTATTTCTTCTACAAGAACTTTGCCTTCACACTGGTACACTTCTGGTATGGCTTCTTCTGTGGTTTCTCAGCTCAGGTAAGAATACTGTTTTATATCATTAAAGAAAGTTGTTCCTGTATGTGCTGAGTTAACTGTTCTCCTCATTGGTCATAGCGGTTAGTCAGTGAGCCGTCTCTAGAATTACATGTTCTGCTGACAATAGTCCTTTGACCGAAACATTCACTTAATGTCACAATTTTCACACTGTTACCTTTTTTTCTTTTTGTATCTTAACAGCCTTGTCTACTTTTTGTCAGTGTGCGGGTAATTTTACTCTAAAATGGGACACCCTTGAAAAGCCTGGATTTAAAGGCACAAACCCTTTCACATTTTTATAAATTATGCATATAACTGTCCTCTCTCCACAGACTGTGTATGACCAGTGGTTCATTACCCTCTTTAATATAGTCTATACATCTTTACCAGTCCTGGCGATGGGACTTTTTGATCAGGTAATATGCTCAATATCAAATTACCTGAATCTTTTTAAAGAAACTCTTTATTTCTTAATTTATTTTTCCAGCAGTCTCCAATGGCAACATCCTGAGCCAACCCTTTACTTTCCTTTTATGTTTTTCTTTTCAAGATACTGTCAAGTCACACACTGTTACTATAGACCTCTCTTTCACTGTGCCATGATATCTAACCCTACACTAGGTAAATTATGTGTCTAGAACTCTGAACCTGATTAACCCATATCAATATACAATATTGTTCATCTATCATACTTTATATACTGTCTGTTATACAACTACCATTAAGCCCCCAATACTTCAATCTATCCCTACCCTTATACATATTAATCTCACATAACACACATTATATCTGTTTCCTACAGGATGTCAATGACCAGAACAGCCTTCGCTACCCGAGCCTTTACAAACCTGGCCAGCAAAACCTTCTCTTCAACAAACGCCAGTTTTTCCTGTGCACACTGCAGGGGATTGGCACATCATTCCTGCTTTTCTTTATTCCCTACGGAGCCTTTACTGTCATTGTGAAAGAGGATGGCTCCCACTTTTCTGACCAACAATCATTTGCTGTTACTATAGCAACATCCTTGGTCATCATCGTAAGTGTTCAGGTAAGAGTTCAAACAGACAAAAATAGCCATTGTTTAAAAAAATAAACACTGTTTATAATGCATGTATCTGCTCCTAGATTGGACTTGACACACACTACTGGACAGCTGTCAATCACTTGTTCATATGGGGGAGCCTGACAGTGTACTTTGCCACATTATTTGCAATGCAAAGTAATGGCATATTTGGCATCTTTCCAAGTAATTTCCCGTTCATAGGTAAGTTTAGTTCAGTTGGATACATGAAGAAATAATACTGATGCATGGAAATTAAATATAAATACATTTGTGTGTCCTCCTCAGGCACGGCACGTAACTGCCTATCAGAGAAGAGTGTGTGGTTGGTCATTCTGCTCACCGCTGTGGTGTGTGTTGTGCCCGGCTTAGCAGTCAGCTTCCTGAGAGTAGACCTCTTTCCAACTCTTACAGATAAGGTACAATAACTTTGATGCATCTACAGCATTGGTGGAAGCAATGAACGCTTAATTAAAATTTCTCCCATGGCTGTATTTCAGTGGTGGTACAGTTACTCACAGTGTTGAGGTAGTTGTACTTTACTTGAGTATTTCAATGTTATGCTACTTTATACTTCTACTCCACTCCACAAACAATCTATATTGTTTTTTTAATAAAAGAACACATTGTTAAAGATTAAACCAGGGATTCCCAACCTTTTTGACTTGTGACCCCTTACAAAAATGGCAGAGTTGGGATTCCATCTCACCTTTCAGATATCTGAGAGTTATCAGTTTCACCTGAGACATTTCCCCTCTAAACTTCCCAGATGATTTCATTAAAATGACTTTTTGAGACCTAAAGAGGTCAAATTATCCAATAGTCCACAAAAGAAGCAAACATCTGTGAAAATTCAAAATAACAGATCTGCGTATCACAACTTTATTTTTCCTTCTTTCCTGCCCCTTTAATCATCGTACGACCCCTCAGATGCCTCCTGTGGCACTTTGGAGGGGCCTGACACCTAGGTTGGGAGCCACTGAATTGAACTACCTACCTGTGCTGTATATAAAGCAGTTAAAACTATCTCCACCTCGACAGCTACTTTGATGCATCAGTATAACAATCTAATAATGTTATATTTTATCAGTCACAGGGGCTACTTTATGCAGAACATGTACTTTGTCTACTTTAAGTGTATTTAGCTGATAATACTTTAAAATGCAAAGTATTGACTTGTAATGGAGTATAAGTGGAGATCTAAGTACTTCTTCCTCCATTGCTGTATTTTGACAGGTTCGTCATCTCCAACAGTCAAGGAAGAGACAAGGACCTCAGGAGCAGAACCTGAGGCGAGTACGCAGGACGAGCTCCCGCCGCTCTGCGTATGCCTTCTCCCACCAACAAGGCTACGGTGAGCTGATTACCTCAGGCAAAAACATGAGGGTGAGCACAGTTTCCTCTGCTCGCTCCCCTGAAGGAGCACCACAAAGCCCCACCTGGACAGAAAATATGTAACAGAAAAAGAACGAAGTCTCTGATGAAATCACAGGAGCAAAACAGACTCAACAACAGCAGCACACTGACTGAACTCGACCTCTGACTAACAGTGTATTCACTACAGGATACCATATGCGTGGTTCTCACAGACAAAGCACAATGTATGGGTGTCCTTTTGGGGCAAAGTTATGTTCAACTCCAACTACACAGGCGTAACTCATTTTCTTTATTAGTGTGGATCATGTGGTCTCTGTTTATGTTAAAGTGCAATCAAAACATGATTATCTAGAGGAACCATTTACAAAAAAAAGGCCAGCTGGTTAAAAAATTATAATGGACAACTCTTCTAATCTTCATGTAAGGTGTTCAATATGCAAACTCAGTCTGACAACAGCCAGTATATTTTAGGACATTATGCATTAGTTGCCAAAATTAAAGAAATGTGTCTCCTGTTTTAACTGATCCAATTTGATCTGGTTGGTGCATTTATTCGATATCATTTTAATGGCATGTCCTATTTTGATTAATAAAGAGGTTGGG
Organism: Sander vitreus; assembly: GCF_031162955.1. Classification (NCBI taxonomy): domain Eukaryota; kingdom Metazoa; phylum Chordata; class Actinopteri; order Perciformes; family Percidae; genus Sander; species Sander vitreus. The sequence goes on along the minus strand of NC_135862.1, from coordinate 17,285,354 downwards.
ACATTTCAGCCTTTAGCCGTCACAAACATAATAAATGACAAAAATAAAGGTAGCCCCGAGCACCAGTACAAAAAGTTTATTAATAATAGTCCGTCTATAAAGCCTATGCACTAAAAATCTCCCTTCAAATATCCAAAGTGCTAAACTACAAATGTTTCTGTAAATACTGATGAGTATGATTGGCACAACTTAATTATTAATTTAAATACATTTTACTGACTCCATGTTTTGCCAATATATATTTGTTTTCCCTGTGCTGTGCCTTGTATGGTTCATGTTAAAGATAATCACTTTTTTTTTAATTTGATATTCAACGGTTCATTGGCTTTAGTTTGTTCAAAGCAATTGAATGCATGGCTTGAATCTGATATCCTCTTTATAATACCGATTTATCCCTTGTTTTAAACATTGTACAGTTGCTACACATTTGAATAATCATCAAACTCCAAACTAGTGTCAGTTTTAATTTGGTTCTGAGGCTGCTTCTTAACATACATTGAATAAAAAAAAGTTTAGTTCAAAAAACTTGTATTCAAACTGACAACAATTATATCCGCTTTTATCTATCAGGTTTTTATTCAATATTAGACCAGAAAGAGGAAAAAGGAAAACTGATTATAAAAACTCTGGTCAGATTTTAATGCTGCAGTTGCATTTACAATACAGTGTGCCTTAGACCGCCGAGCCTCCACCATCACTGCTCTCTAATGAAGTTAAAATTGCTCCTGTGCAGAAGCTCAAGGCCAGTGTGTGATTGTGTGTAATCAGGACTTCACTACCATGATTTCCCCATGGCTCTCTCAACACAAACCCAAAACATTTTACCAGCCAGAAGAAAGGTCTGAGTGATGCTCCAATGATCTCTACTTCAACTGCCCATGTAACGCCTGAAAATATTCGGTTTATTTTATTCTTAAGGATGTATAAAATGTAAACAAAAAGGATGGATGGATTTTATACAGCAGCACAAATTAAACAAGATTATTTTCTCATCTTTTCTGAGCTAAACAGTGAGACAGTGCACAAAATCAATTTATTACAAAAACCTTTAAAAACATATTCCCTTTGTAAGAAATAATTCACCACTGTTAATTTTTTGGCCCTTCTATTCCAGGATAATCTTAATAGAGTAAAGTAAGGTTTACATTTTGGATTAACTTGTCATTTGTAAGTGCCTTCTGAATCAAGTGTAAGCAATTATTTATTCCACTGCATAGTGTATTTGAATAAATGATTATATAAACGGATAATGGATGATGCATTTTACTCAAGGAAAATTGCAGCTCCCCCGCCCGGCCTTGACACAAACAAACTCTGTTTTTCCATCGCTGCTCTGCGTGGATCAGGGAGGTAGTAGGCCTCGCTCACTGCTTGTAAGAAAGACTCCACCTTCTCATCAGGAACCATGGAGACAGCACAACCGCCCCAACCTGCTCCTGTCAGCCGGGATCCCACTGCGCCCGACTTCCTGTAACCACGAGAAACAAGAAAAATCTGTTAAGTAATTAGTAGTTTAGTAAAGACAATATTTCTGAATCCACTGTATACAATACACAGGGCTATATTTATTACTGACCAACTAGCACTAAAGGATGAAAGGATAAAACATGAGGATAAAAGGTCCACACACAACATTCACTGTCAAGTTTATTCTTATTTTCATCCAACTTGCTTTTCAATTAAAACAGCCATGCTGCTCCTGTGAGGCTGTGCTTTGGCACAGTGGTGCTTTGAGCTAAATGCTAACATCAACATATACAGCAGGTATATTATTGCTGCGCTAATTAGCAATAAACACAAAGTACAAATGAGGCTGATACAGTGGCGGTTCTACAGGGAGGCCTGTGCGTCTGTAGACATGTCCCTGGCCACCCCTGTGCCCCCCCCCCGTGCTGACCAAATAAAGAAAATTATGAATTTATTATGATTTTACACACAAGCGCCAAAAGCGGAATAAATGTGCGACGCAATGTTCTACACGGGTAAATTACAGCGCCGCACCAAAACACTGTAGCCTGTCTGCAATATGTGGTGGTGCCATTGACAGTATAGAATGGACCAACAGATCCCGTTGCTCTGGACGGAGACCAGTGAAGGATATTAGAAGCACTTTTTCCGGTGATGGCTGAGCGTTACTGCGCAGCCTCCAACTGAGCTTGAAGACGTAGATGTGATGTGAGCAACCTGTCTGAAAGTTGTAAGTCTTCTGGTAGCTGTGCCAAGAGAAATCTCAATCATTCCCAAGAGACGGAGAGCGTAGGAATGCAAGGAGATAACATAGGCACAGGCTAATTATTGCTAACTAAAATGCTAGTTAACATTAGTAATTAAACTTAAACAGCTAATGTAAGTCCAAACTGCCTGCACGTATTATACGGTAATTCCTCTACTATGCGTGGTTATGACACAATCGTTAGCCTATTTTTATAAAAACGTCTGCTACGGAGCCATAACGTGAGATACAAGGTAATGGAGCCTTTTATACATTGTGTTTCTTTAGAAATAAACAAATAGTCTTTAAACGCTTCAGATGTAAAGTTATTCACTGTCAAAATGAATGGCAGTCAATGGAATGCTAACGTCGGGCGATCGTTTGGTAGCATCAAAATGGCGATATAGGAGTTTCGAGTTCTGAAGCGAAGCTTACCCCCTTGGGTGGTGCTCGGTGAATGAGAGAGAGAGAGAGGAGCTACGATTTCTCCTGTTGCAAGAGTTGAAGGTAAGAAAAACGATTTCATCTCCTAAGTGACTTGTTGTTCTTGCACATAACCGTGTTACTTTTGTTCCTCACACTGATAATTAAATCAAGTTTGTAAATGTCTGGTCTCGATGTGTTTAGAAACATAATCATATCTAAGCAAACTCATCAAAGCAGAAGCGAATATCCAAATGTCAGTCTCCTTGCTAGGTCTACACAATGATGTGATGTAAACCACGTAACTTCATCCGTCTTGGCTGTTGCATTGCGATAAATACATTTGAGTAAAGTAATCAACAGGCTATCTGCCTGTGTTAAGTAGGGAGGGATGGTTAGGCAACTAAATGTAATGCATGCCCCTATTTATTTTTTCTTATAATAGTTATCATGAAATGAGGAAGGGACATAGCGTCCTTTTTCCCCCCAGTAAACAAGAAAGTGAGAAAAACAGCAGTGAGAGAAACAAATGAGGAGCAGGAAGAGGGAGAGCCAGAGGAGTCGGTGGAGGTTGGAGAGAGGGCATGTGATGAAGGTGAGGGCTCTGACACAGAGAGGGAAACTCCAGAGGGTGAGGAGGATGAAGAGGGTGAGGAGGAAGAAAACATACAGGGACAGAAAGAGGAACAGCAAGTGGATCCATGTGGATCAAGTACTGCACCATCAGGTTTGTGATGAAGAAGGTTCTTACTATTTGAAAAGTAGTGCAATTACAATTTCATTGTAGGCCTACTGTGTGTCCTTAACATGGTGCTTTCTGCTGTTAATTCTTTTTTTGTGTCAATATGGCTCTGTTTCTTTTTTTTAAGTAAATATTGGCCTACATTTTGAAATACATGCAGATATACATGCATAAGTAAATACATGTTGTACTGTAGTTGTGCTTTACTGTACATCTTTTTACAGATATCAGCAAGTCCAAGAATGATGTACCACTACAGCCCAACTTGAATATATTCCCAACCATTTTGATGGGGGACAGAAGACGGAGCTTCAGGCCAAACTGCTATAATCTTCATCCATGGCTTGAGTATTCTGTCATGATGGACTCTACATATTGCTTGCATGTAGACATTTTTTAAATTTTTCATTTTTTATGGCCCTACCTCTCTTGCACCTGCACTCACTCTTGTACAAAATAAATGTTTATATGATTTTAAAGTAAAATAAAGTTTATAATCTTTAAATATCACTTGCTGCTATTTATTTATGTGCCCCTCTGGTTAAACACTGGCCCCTCCTTGGCCCCCCTAGTAGAATTTGTCTAGAACCGCCACTGGGCAGATGGGAATGTAAAAAACCACAACTTATTTTTGAGTGTGCTGTTTGTGTACGATTCTCCCATAATGCAATGCACAAAGGAAATGGAGGAGCTGCTGACGGAAAATTAAACTGAAAAAGGAAAATTTGTACGCTGATTTAACAGTCTTTGTTCTTTTTAGAGTTGCAGTTTGATGTATGTCTGACAGTGCAAGTATTGTATCACTTTCTGTTAGTATACAATAGTTTCATATGTTTTCTTGTATACCAACAGCAAAAAACAGTATACTGTAAAGTTTAGTATATTAATACGATTAGAATGTAGGATGGATTTTGAAGCCAGCAAGCACAATACCTAAACCCTCAGTCTAAAGTAGCTAAATGGAATTCAGCCACACAACATGCACATTTTCCTAAAGTTGGTTGTTATTCACTTTTTTATAATTTAAGTCTCTAAAACATTGGGATAAAATGAAATATTATCCATTCTGTTCTGAGTCTAAATCTGTGATAGCAGTGAGTGAAGGGAGACGTTGCTGTACTCACAGACAGATGTCCACCAGTTGATCCAGTTCAGGGCAGCTGCACTCATATAGGTCTCTGCAGCTGGCATGGCTCTGGTTCATCAGGTCTCCCAGTAGCTGTACGGATTCGGCAGGTTCGGAGTCACACACGTTCTTAAACCGCAGCACCCGTGCAGCTTCACCGTACACGTGCTTGGCTCGCTGGTGCAGCTTGAAATGTTTTACTAAGAGAGAGGAGAAGAGGCAGATGGTTGTCAAGTCATTCATCTGCTTGGTTGGGATGAGGTCCACATAGAGCTGGGTTACACAAACCAATTCAAACATCATGGTAGTTATGAACAAATGCCACAATATCAGTAGAATGTGATGATATTTTCTGAGTCATTTGTTGCTCTTAAGAGGATGTATATATTACATTATACATATATTACATTTTACTGAGCTAGAACAGATTAAAATGGTTGAAAAGTTGTGTTGCTTAAATATATAATAATAATACTCAAGTATAATTAAGTCCAGCAAAATACAGATATCACAATAGGTAAAATTCCAGATATTTACTCTCATATCACAATACTCTATTAATATTAAAAAATGTATTGCCCAGTTCTATGTCAAAGTAATAATGGCTGCAACTACCTATTATTTTCATTATTGATTCATTCGTTAATCATTTTTTTATTTTCACCTATAAAATGTAAAAAAAATGACAAAACCCCCACAATATATTACATTTAGAATGATATTAAAAAGAGAAAACAAACAAGTCATCACATTGCAAAAGTTCATATTTGAGTTTGAGGAATATTATGAGATAACTGACTTCAAACAGCTTATCGATCAAAATAGTCATTGTTTAACCTTTCAATCCACTACTCAACTGTTGTTTCCATATTAGACATGATTCAGTTCTGAGATATAAAAATTCACAGAGGTTTCTGTGTACTGTTGCTCACCATGCTGAGTGTTGGCGCTCAGCAGCTCTGTGGAAAACTGCTCCGAGGTGATGCCCAGCGCCTTGCAGATCTCCTCTCGGCTGTACGGCTCAGGATGCAACACCTCGACCACCAGAGCCAGCATCTCCTCCAGGGAGGCCTTCAGCTCCATCTGAACCTGCACCAGCTTCATAAACCTGCTCGAGTCCAGACCTCGTGCCTGGGCCAGCATCTGAGTTCACACCCGACAAGACATTGAAATGTGAGATTATTTACCTTCTCTTGATTCAAACTATATTGATATTTACACATATTTGCTGAAGGTCGATCATAAGGATTGCTTGTAAGAAAACATACTTTCCTGTTTCTAAGTAGTACATTGCTTCACTACTTGCAAAATCCTTAAATACATAGTAATTATAACGTTAAAAGCAGGTGTTTACTTAATTAAGTCCAATATTGCAACAAGGAAAGTCTATGAGAAATGTTTATTCATGCCAGATGATGCTAAAGTTCCACGATAATCTGTTTAATATTTCTGTATTTAATTTTAATTGATCTCTCCACTCGAGAAGATCTGCACCAAATCTTAATGCTTAGAAACTGCATTGAAATCTGAGAATTTTCATCGTGTTCATGGACAAAATATTTATGTCGAAAGGTTCTTGTATGAAGATTCAAAGAGCACAAGGTCCTACAGATTACTGTTTCTAAGCCTTTTTAAAAGACTACCATGAACATACCATATCATGACCATATCATGAAGTGTAATAAAAGGTACCAGCAAGTAATTATTTTACCTTTTCAGTTTGTTTGATTTGATTAATTGAGTGTTTAAGATTTGTGTTTAAGAAGCATTTCTAAACCGCAAACAAATCTGAATACAGAGACATCTTCATAAACTTCTTAAATATTTTTCCTGCTCACTGGACTGGGCAGGATCACCGTACCTTTGTGGCGATTCGACACTCCACCACACGGATGTTGAAGTGAGAAGAAGCAGCTTTGTTCATCTCCATGCAGCAGTTGGAGATCACAAACACAGCTCCATCTGGAAGTTTGACATCAGTGGCCCGCAGAGGCTGGAACTCTATCAGCTTGGCCTGACAGACAATTGAGAAAATAAAGGTCATAAAACAAGTGGTACCTGATGACTACATGACATTTTTTAGCATTATTCAAGTGAAGTCATACTTACAAGGTACTTTACACCTATAAAACATCTTGCATTCTTTCAGACATCTGTTCAGTGTATTAATAGTTTGGATGAATAAATGACCCTGATCAACTTGTTCCACTTGTTTGACCAAAAGTACTTAAAAGGAAAGTGACATACAGTTCCTCTCTCTGCCAGGAATGAGATGGACTGGTCCATGCCGCCTCCCTCTGTGCCAATGTAGCGCTCACTTTTGGCACATATCTCAGCCAATGCCACCTGGAGGATTAAAGAGTATAATAATAATGAGAAAAAGATGAAATGGAACATTTGAAAATGACAAATACAATCCTATATTGAGGAGTGGCATAAAAGACGAGCCCATTGAAGTCTTTTTGCTTGTAAGATCGTTTATATTCTGCTGATTTTTATATTTTTCAATTTCATTTTTTTAATTTTTACTTTGTGAATATTACATAGTGGAAATGGTAACACTCATTAATCATTAATACATGGTAAATTGATAGTTACAAAACAATTATTAGCCATTGACAAAATATTAACTATCTAAATGTAACTAATTATTTTTATTTTACACTTAACTAATGATAAAATAAAATAAATTATAACATTACTTATAGCAAGTAAACATAAATTATATTTTCCTTGTGGGTTAACAGAAAAATAACTAACTGAAGTTTAATTAACTATCAATCTACCATTTATTAATGTTGGTTATTATAAAGTGCTACTGTGAACATTGATTTGTAAAGAATTTTACCTTGGAGAGGGCCTTTTGATTTGCCTCCATTGTTATGAGCCCGGCACAACAAACTAAAGCACTAGAACTGGACAGGCCGGAGCTCGGAGGAATGGTTCCATCTACGACACACGACATCCCTGCTAAATGAGAAATCCCACATTTCTCCTATGAAGAAAACACAGCAGGAAGGTTAAGGGAAAGTATCACTTTACTACGGTATTGAATACTAAATTGCCATGAATGAAGAAAATGTAGCTCTTACCTGAATACCTTTGACTCCACAGAGAAAATAATAATGCCACTTTGGATTCTCTCTGTCGATGGCAATGTCCTCTGAACACGACACAGTGAAATCCCTGCAAACAGATACTGTACATGCATTGCAAGCACAATGTAAATAGTCACCAATAATCATAGTTTCAAGCCTTACTTGTACTGAGGATTTGTGTTGGCCAGTGTGATTGTCCCTGACTTGTTCACTGAGACGGCTGCGAGGATATTCGGTTCAATGGCCATTGGCAGAACAGAATAGCCACAGTAATCGATATGCTCTCCTGTTAAATATGAGAAATTAACAAAGGCAGAAGCCATCTACCAATTAATACAAACATGTTTTAGCATTGAACAAATGGTAAAAATGAGTGTGAAAAAAAATTTCATCGCAGATTTGAAGAACTTAACATTTGTTTTCATAATATAACTTTGTTCTTGTACATAGACTGTAAAAATAATGGACATAGCAGCAGTGACCATTGGTTTGTGGACTGACGTTTTTTTTCTGTTTAGTTATTCATTCACAATCAAAAAGACATCATATTCTAGAGAATACAGGTTACAAAATTACAGGTTATGGAAAAAAAATCAAAAATATCACAATATTCTTGACCAAATACCTCGATATCAACGTCGCGACAATATTGTAGGATTGACTATTGGTGTTTTCACAAAATATTCCCTCCATAAAGATTTTTTTTTTTTTATAGACATGAATTTATTGAATTTTAACAGTTTACAAAAATACATGTTGATACATTTAACAAAGCATGTAACAGTCAAACTATAAAAGAATCCACTCCCCCCCACCCCAAAGGAAAAAAAAAAACAAAAACTGGGTAACGACATTATATAATCATACACAGCTTGGCATCACATGGTTAAGGAGGTATCGATAGTTAGGGATATATCACCTTCAAGTTTCCAGAGTTTCCTCAACTTCACAGTTCTCCAAGAATGCAAGAAAGGGATTCCAGATCTCTTTGAATTCGGCAGATTTCTTTTTCATTGTGTATGTTAACTTTTCAAGGACAAGGCATGCTGATAGTTCTTTCAGCCAGCGACCAAGACCTCATTGGTCTTGACATCTTTCCAACAGAGAGAAACATAAGTCTGTAATTTTCCTCTCTTTGCTGTTTAACATACAGTCCTTGGGATACAAATTAAGAATGCAAAGTGCAGGATTGTCAGGTACTGGATTTAAGGTCATCTGAGAAATACATTTTATAACTTCATTCCAGAACTTTCGTATGTCAGGGCAGTCCCACAGACAATGAAATAAAGTGTTCTTTTCAACATTGCATTTAACACAGATATCAGGAATATTTGGATTCTAACTCATTCAGTCTTTCCGGAGTAACATAAGTTCTCATAATCCAATTATATTGAATCAGTTTGAGATGGGTATTTATTGTTAGGAGTTGTGCTCTAGAGCACACCTCTCTCCAGTCCTCCTCTGAGATATCTTTTTGTAAGTCATTTATCCATTGAGTTTTCTTATGCTCAGTAGTGTCTTTATGGTTTTTCACCAGAATGTTATAGAGTAAGGATATCTGTCCCTTGCCAGTACAATTATTCACTGCTAGGTTTTCTAACATGGACAAGTGGGGTTGCATATAGGAGTGTGTCTGTGCATAAACAAAGCTCCTTAACTGTAAATATTTAAATAAGTGTGTCCGAGGTATATCATATTCATTTCTAAGTTCCTCAAATGAAGCTAGTTTGCTTTCCTTATATAGATCCATAACTTTACAGATGCCCTTTGTTGCCCACATTTTAAAACCTTGGTCTTTTTTTCCAGGAGAGAAGTTATCATTCCCCCATATTGGTGAAAAGCCTGAAAACAAAGTAGATTCACCAAGAAATGACTGTACATTGTGCCAGACATTAATTGTGTTTCTCACAAAGGGGTTATCAGTGAGCCGCTTCAGTTTTTTGACAGATGCAGAGTATAAATAAGTGTCAAGTCGCTGGCCTTTAGTGCAGATACTTTCAATTTGCACCCATGGTAAGTAAGGTTCAGGCGAAAACCAGTACATTGCAGCTCTAATTTGAGCAGCCCAAAAGTACCATTGTAAATTGGGTAATTGTAACCCTCCTCTCTCATAAGGCAGGTAAAGAAGTGACAGTCTCAACCTTGACCTCCTGTTATTCCAAATAAACTTAGTAAATAGTTGCTTCATTTTGGAGAAGAACTGTGGCGGCGGGGGTAAAGGGATGGATTGAAATAGGTATAAAAACTTTGGTAGTATATTCATCTTGATTATATTTATACGCCCTAATAGGGAGATTGGCATTGACGACCAGCTATTCATGGATTCAGTTACTGTAGAAATCATAGGAGCATAGTTACAGGATACTAAATCTTTAATGGTTGGGGTAATGGTGATACCGAGATATTTAAATCCATTTACCGCATTATTGAAAGGGTGGTTTATCACCGAATTTATTCGCTCCCGCTTATTCAAGAACATAATAGAGGATTTAGTTTCGTTTACTTTAAAGCCTGAACATTTCCTCAATGTGTCAATTAAATTAGTCAGATTAAGAATTGAGTTACTTAGGTCTGTTAGAAGTAAAATGGTGTCATCGGCCTACATTACAATGCGATGTTCGGTGTCCGATACTTTTATACCTGAAATTGAGGGGTGCGATCTCACCGCAATTGCAAGCGGTTCCATTGCCAAAATAAATAGCATTGGCGAGAGAGGGCACCCCTGATGAGTACCTCTTGTGAGTTTGAAAGGAGATGATATTATATAGTTAGTGGAGACCTCTGCCATTGGGTCAGTATAAAGTGTCTCAATCCATTTTCGAAAGTAGTTACCAAAGCCAAAGCGAGATCCTCCATAAGATTTTTGATAAATAATCATCAGTAATGTGGATATAATGATTAAGTGGGTAAAGAACAGCTAGAACAGTTCAGAAACATTTAAAACCAGGAAAAGACAACACTTATGCCATATTACGATATTACAATATACAAAATCTAAGATATCTAGTCTCATATCACGATTTTGATAGATATAATATTGATAAATTGCCCAGCTCTAGAAGTTTGGTCCATTATTTTTACAGTCTGTTCTTGTAGGTCCATTGTATAAAGCAACATCAGCCCAATATGCTAGAATTGACAACTGATCAACTAAATCCTAGGCTATATAAAATTAAATTACCTATTAGATTGACCCTTCCAGGTGCACATGCATAGAAGTGAGGAGATTCTCCATACTTTGTTTCAAAAGTATTTTTCAAGTTTTGCAGCCTGTAAAGAATTATAAATGAAGAAATAAAGTGAGTATCACATTTCTTTCCTCGTCCCTCTGTCTCACTGACAATCAGCATGGCTTCCTGTTACTCACCTTTCATTGGCAGTAATCGCAGTCTTTAACTTTGGTGGGTTTGTGGCCATTTCTACCCGTATAGAAAAACAATGAATGTACTTCTTGTCGTCAGACAGGAGAGCTCAAAGCTTTCTGCAGATCCTGGCCGCGATCAGCTGACTGTCACAAGAGGATCCCGGATGCCAAAATGCTGACCTGTGGTCAGTTCTAAAACGCGAATTCAGCTCAGTTAATCGATGTTAAGTTCCTGTTTGTAACAGAGGAGCTGACTCTGAAACAGTTGTTTGAGTCTGCAGGAGCAAAAAACACGGAAGTTGTCTGGAGGACAGGAGGCGTGGTTGGCACGCAGGACGATGACGTAACAATATACTTTTTCAGTTCAGGGTAAATTAAAAAACTCCCAAACCTGATTTTATTATTTTATTGTCAAACTCCCGCAGACTGGTACCGTCATTAAAGATTGAACGAACATAATAAAGCTTAGAAACATTTTTCATACTTTAGAATATGGTTTAATCTGAATTAATGGACCTTAGAGGTGGTAATGACGGACCATATGGACCCATAAATGTAACGAATTACTTGATATTAACTGGCTTGCACAGAATTCACAGATGTAACCTATTTTGGTATTATGCTGTTAATACAGACGTTAAAAAAAATGTGTATAGCAAATGTATTACATTGACCCAGGTGTTGTTTCCAAGACAACATTTGTGTACAACATCTACACTAATTTGAGAAGAGAACCAAAGCAATGTAATATATTTCCCTCAATTAGAGACCATGTTTATGCACATATAGTTACTGCTTCTCTGATTATGGATGAACATGAACACACACAATGTCATATTTGTTTTACTTGCAATAATCACATTTTGTGATTTCATGTATCTGCAATTTGTATGGTCAAAAATACGGATTGTACTTTTGACAAAACCTATGCAAGATCTATGCAGCGTATGCTGTTTACACATTATTTTAAATAAGCCTATCAGTTTTTTTAGTAATACCCATTAGCCTATGTTTACAGTTTATAACCATGAAAGACGGTTGCTCTGTTTTCTTCTTCCTTGTTCTTCTTGTTCTTTTCTTGTTAATCAATGTTTGAAGAAACAGGCTACTTCTTTGAGTTTTGTCAGGTAAAAGCATGATTCATAACACTCGAAATGTTCTTTGAGGCCTGATCGCATGAGCGACAGGTCGTCTCCGCTTCGTTTACAAGCAAACACGGCGACTACATTTCCCACAATTCTAGAGACGCTGTTACCATGGAGGCGTGGATAGCTTTAGTTCTGGGGTTGGGTCGGCTGTAGCAACAACAATAATGTTTAGGAAATTACTTTCTACCATGCATGTTTTGTTATAGCGAATGGTAGCTATATAAACTTATATATGCGTACGTTAGTGAAATAATGTGGGCTAAGTTATATATTGTGTATATGAATGTGTTGAGCTCCGACCGCAGTGGTTTGGCGCTGCTAATGCGCGCGAGTTTTCAAAGTGGGCGAGTCTGCGGCTCTTAAAAAGAGGACGTGCAACCGGCTAACCGGAGTTAGCTCATTATACCTCACATTCTGCTAGGCCAGATTACACGCAAACTGGTACTAAACGTTGTATCGGCTAAGGAATGTAATGTTACACCGTTGATCAACGTATTCGGTGGAGGTTTTTCAAAGCACGACCAGGTCGTTTTTATTTTATTGCCGGGCTCGTTGTTGCTAAGGCAAGCTAAAATGGACAAGTTAACGCTACTTGCTAAGCTAGCATCTCTGCTTTGTAATGTAAACAGTCGTGTGGTTAGCAGTTAATAGCGTCTCTTAAATAAAGGAATACGCAACTCACCAAAAGACACGTCTGTCCCATTTATGCCAACAGGTAAGCCAACGCTATGTGTCTGTTTTGGCTGGTTCATATCAGTGCTTTTAACTTTTACGCTAGCTAACTTGTAACGTTAATGTTAGCTAAATTAACAGTGACCATCCAATGCCAACTTCGCACGTAACAAATACTTTCCCTGGTTGTTTGAGATGTCCTCTCAAGTTTGTTTTGCACCTCTTTTCGCAGAGCACTCTACAGGCTCTGCATCATGTCTATTGATTTTGACAGTGCTGCTCTTCAAACCCAGCATGATGAAGAAGAATACGACCAAGAGGACTATGCAAGAGAGCAAGAGGTATAACGCATAGCTGCAGCATCGCAAAGTTGTTGGACTAACGTTTGTGTTACAGTAACGTTTGTGTCTAGTTGTTGAACCTTCTTGCGTCACTTGCCAGTGGGATTTTGTCAAACCGTAACGCACTGTGATTGCTTGAGCTCCTGCTGGTTTCTTGATTGTACATATTTTAAAACATCAGTTATCTAACATATCAGACGACAGCATATATCCAGGGCATGATTAAATTATAAAACAAAAACCTGTTGTATGTGCAGTGATGTAGGCATTACCTGTCTCTACTTCAGTTATTACGCATTTACTATCACCATTGCAGATTGTCATGTTGACATATTTACAAAAATATGTATGCTCCTTTTTTAAGCATTACTTTTGCCGTCTGTATTTGTAGTTTTTCTTAGTTAATGTTGTTTATTTGCTAAAGCATTTGAGGTGTGAATTTCACAAGCACCATCAGCTTCACAGCTAGACAGTCATGCTGTGTTATTACTCACGCCTACAATCTGTTGCACCATTAACCTGAGCTTTATTGGCTCAAGGAAAAATCCTCCTTCCAGGTGTGTCACACAGAAACTAGCTCTGCCCTAGGTTTCCCTACTTTCTCTTTATAGCTAACTTGTTTCTGTGCTTGGCCACACTTGTACTTGCAAGCATGAAGAAACTGTCACTGAATGTCTTACCAGTGGGTTTCAATACTCTGAAGAATGGGACTTTAAATATTAATTGTCAAATGGGGTTTTTTCCCTTCGGTATAGTCTAATTACAAGTTGGTCAAGTGGAAATTTTGCCATCAGTAATTGGAATGTTTCTGCTCCAGTTAACCTTGCTATATGTTTTGTCTAAACGGAGAATGGAGTTCTTTGGAAGCAAACCACAGCAATAACGCAGAGAGCCTACAACATGCCAGGCACTTTTTGGATGTTTCACACAGAACGTCTTCTCTGCAGAAAGATTAGGCTAGGAGCTTATCATGTGGCTTCACAGCTGAAGCAGAAGTGCCTCTTCAATCTTTGTTAAAGGTGTAAGCGGGATAATATGGGTCCTTTGGTTGTGGACACAGTGGAGGATTTGAGGAATATTCAGCGGTCCTTGTGGGAAGTAAGTCCAGCTGGCTCTGCTTGTTCCTTCACACATGGCAGGTTGTAAAGCAAGTCTGGTCAGTCTCTTTCTAACGCAGAGGTGGATGTGACTTGTTTTTGTTTCATTAAGAGCTAAGATGTTTTGACAGAAAATACATTATTTGTCAGTGGTGTTTCTTAGTTTGATTGTATGGACCAAACGAGTAATCTGTGCATTCCATACAAGCAGTACAAATATTAGGGCTGCAACTAACAATTACCTTCATTACTGATTAATCTAAAAACCTATATGCGGAAAATCCTCACGGTTAAACCACAGACCAGATAATGTTGCTTGATAAATGACTTAAATGATTTATTGATATGATTACTAGCAAAACTCTAAAAATGTACCCCTGGCCCTGACACATTCTTTCCCTCAGACTGTCAGTAATTGTTTATCTGTGCTGTTTTTTTCTTCTATCTGCATTACTTTATAATTCGGTTGTGTAGCAACCTTGATGACTCATTTCCATGTGCTATTTTTCCGCAGCTGCACAAATTGCTCACTGACCTGCCCGATGACATGCTGGAGGACAGCAGAGACTCCTCCTCCCCAGAGCTAGAGTACTCTCCCTGCAGCAATAAAAACACTGGCAACAGGTAACACACATATTGCTGTTGACACTAGAAATCTCAGATTTGGAGAACTCTGGGTGTGGTTCCAAACAATCAGACATACCTGATTGCATTTTGATATAATTGTGCTTTTTTACTCTCTCCACTCAGCCCACAGTCCACATGGACTCAGCAATGGTCAGATCACCCAAGGCCAACTACTCATGAACAGGTAGGTTGTTAGTTTTTTTTTTTCACTGATAGATTTTTGTCTTCTGAACTTCCAAAAAAAAAACATACCACATCACTATCACTCTCAATGTCTCTCTGAAGAACTGTGAAGTTGACTATGATCAACGCTCCCATGATGAGTACGCTTATGAGGATGGAGCTGTTCAGATCAATGGATATCACCCTCAAAGTCAACCTCTGCCTCACACCTGGAGCCAGGACCATCCTTTCACCCAGGGAGATTATATATACACCAGCATAGGCACAGAAAAATCTACAGAGACTTCTCTCACAGACGAGTATGAGTCCAAACCCTACCCTCAAGTCACTAATACCGCTGTTGTGTATAATGGAGAAGGAGAACACGGAGACAACCAAAACCATGGGGACCACAACAAGGGCAGAAAGAATTTTCAAGTGAGTAGAGTATGTTTGGTCTATTTTGTCATTTCAGGTGTTTTTTATATTATATCATACATGTGACTTAAATGTATGTCATTGTGTATGACATATTGTACATTTTCCTTTTAATAATTTGAAATAAACATATTGATATCTGGCCGTCCACCAGTTGTCAGCATAGTGTACAATTTTTGTGTGTGTGTTTTTAAGAAAAGGTTTATTTGTGTAACTTTGACTTGGTTTATTTTTGAGTTATTGAACACAGTACTATTTTTTTATTTCTAAAATACTGTGTTACTTATGTTTTGATTTTCATAATTTAAAGTCTGGAGCATTGGACAGAGTGGATCAGCACAAGGCCAGCTACAGTCCTCACCATCCTGCCCATCAGCCAAAGATTTTTAACTCACAGGCCGTCCACCAAGAAGGTCAATTTGACCATCTACAAAGAGAATTCCTTGACTCGACACAACGTGAGTCTTACAGTCGCTCACATTTAGTTGCTGGATTAATAGCACAGTACACAGTACAGTGACATGTAAACCACAGTTATAGTTGAAAAGTGATCTTGTTACCATAAATGTCAATTTAGGAATTTATCAAATTTAAACAAATTTATCCCAAGTGAATAATCAGTAAGTATTGTTTTGTTGTTACACTGCCATTGAGCAATCGATGAACTCTGAGCTGCTGCACTTGTTCTGTGGACAATAGTACATAACATTGGGTTGTTTTGACTGAGACAGACTGAGAAAGGGGAATTAATTAGAAAATATTGAACAGTGTTTCCTTTTAGGATTTTTTTTTTTAGCAGTGGGGGCAAGTCTGTCCAAATAACAACCCCCCTGCTGGCTTCGGTATATTGTTTCTAAAGTGACTTATTTAAAAACAAAAACAAATAACAATTATCTTACATTATGTCTGTGTCATAAAAGATGTATTCAGCCAGACTGCATGTACTTTTAATTGCCATTAGGAAGTAGCTTTAATAGCCTTAATTAGATGCCTAAAGTGTTATTATATAAAATAACCCCTCTCAAATGACATTGCTGAGAAATTAAAATGACTTCACACAGTTTAAAGGGGTAAGTGATTGATGTGTTGAATATACATGTTGTGCTGTGTTACAGAAACTGCTGATAGAGAGCAGCTTGCCCAGCTGCAGATTTTACACAGAGCACAGCAGAGGCAAATCGAAGACTTGGAGCAAAAACTAGAGGATTCAAGGCGTAATATGAGATACATCGAGCATCAGTTTGCAATTGCCAAAGGTATGTTTCACAAACTGGGGGGTGGGAATTGTTGTTCACTTTATTGCAGTACATAGTCCATGTAAAGTAATATGATTATACTTAGATAGTTAAGGTTTTGTTGCATGTTATGATTTATTGATCTCTTTTCAAACATGTATTTTAAGCTAAAATGTAAGCTGTTGTAGAAATTAAACAAACCGCTTGAACTTGGAAAGAATAAATAATAGAGCCTGACCGATAAAGGATTTTTAAGGCCGATATTGATACAAATATTTGGTGATTTAAAAATCCGATATATCGGCCAATATACACTACCAGTCTAAAGTTTGGGGTCACTTAGAAATTTCCATTCCACTCCGTTATAGACAGAATATGGAGCTGAGATCAGTTGCATTGTTTTTTTAACCAGGGCAGAGGTTTTCGGATTACATTATGTGTTTACATAATTGCAAAAGGGTTCGCCAATGTTTTCTCAGTTAGCCTTTTAAAATGATATCAGATTAGTAAACAGAATGTGCCTTTGGAACATTGGATTAATAGTTGCTGATAATGGGCAATGTAGATATTCAGTCGAACAAAAACACAACAACAACAAATCTAAGTGTTGCCAACAGGGACGTTGTAGAGTGCCCTCTGGTGGACAAACTATGCAACACCAACACTCATAACAGGGTTGAAGGGTGTTTCGTACGTTTTTATTTTTTAAATATTCATTTATCGGCCATTATAAATGCAGATACCGATAGTTTGGAAAATGCCTAATATCGGCCGATAATATCTAATAATATAACTCCAGGCTGCCTTGAAGACTTATGAGGAAGAAATAGTTTTTCCTCTGTCTGACCATTGTGTTTAACACTTATACTTTCCAAATGTTTTGTTTTTGTTGATACACTATTAAAAGCTAAAGAGCTGGCTATCTGTCAATCTATAGCATTAATTGAGATTGATAGAAGGAAATAAAATAGGATACGTCTTCACTTACTTGTATATATGCCCCCTTGTGGCTGTTCAGAGGTCTTGCACTATCTACAATAACACTGGGTCCTGAACTGGTCTCGTGTGTCCTTAATCTGTTGCTGGATGTGCTTGTTGGAATAATAATATAATCTTATTTTCTATCATCAATAGATGAAAAGGAGGGCCTAGCAGTAAGCCTAAAGGAATCAAGTCAATTGGTTGAAGAAGCCAAGGAGAGAGAGTTTCAAATGCTAAACAAAGTGAAGGCAATGGAGCAGCAAGTACAGGCCCTTACTGCAAGAGACCATGAGGTAAGTTCTGCACTGATACACACCACTGTTTTCCTCCTTCTCATCTTCTTAATTGTTAAAATATCAATACAAGAAAGTCTGCAATACATCAGCTTATCTGTAATTAAGGAAGAGACTTATAGAGTAGTTTTATTGTGTTTGCAGAACATGAAGAAGCAGAGGTTGGCAGAGGCTGCAGTGGACAGCATGAAGCAGCAGATGCTGGAGCTTTGTCGCTCTGACACTCTGTCCAAAACGCGGCAGCAGCATGACCGAGACCTTACCGTCATGAAGGAGAAGCATGAGGCTGCACTGTTGACACTAGAGCAGAAGCTAGACTCTACCTCTGAGGCTCTGAACAAACAGGTCTGTAGTGTTACTGTCACAGGAGATATAGTCGACTCCAAGTCACCTGCAAACATAGTAAACTCCTGTGTTGTTTTGTTGCTTCCAGGTTGATGTTGGTCAGAGGTTACGGGAACAGGTGAAGCAGCTGGAGCGCCAGAGAGAAGAAGAGCAACTGGAGAGAGCCCGAGTCGTCAACACCCTCAGTCAGCGTCTGGAGGAGAGTCAACAACAATGTGCCAAGCTGCTGCAAACAAGTAAGTTAATGTGGACGGCAACCACTTTTTTTTGTCTTTGACATACTTGCTAAAAACTCTGTCGAGAAGAAATCACAGAACATTAATGAGCAACTTCTATCTACGTGTTTTATTTGAGCTATTCCAAATCATTGTTTCTTCTCTGTTGTGGTTCTGTTTTCTTTAGGTTCAGTACAGGAAATGAGTCAGATACAAATCAAACTACAACAGGCTCAATCAGCCAAGGCACTAAGCGAAAACATGAACAAAGTCTTACAGGTTTGCTCTCTGATTTTCCTGCCCTAGAATGGAACCACTGTCAAAACCAATATTGTTTAAAAACAAAAGATGTGCTTAAACTTGGTTGATTTAACTTTTCACCTTTTTATTTTTATCCTAAAGGAGGATCTGGCCGAGTTGAAGGAACAGATCACTATGTATGAATCTGCTGTGAAACACGGTGTTATTGCATTAGATCTGGACAGTGACTGGGAGAACCAGCTGTCTGACTCCTGTGTGGATTTAGGATTAAAGAAAACAAACAGGAAAAATGGCTTGCTTCACAGGTACACCATGATTATATATTATTATATGTATATTATATCTTTACACTGTGTCCTTTTTCTTCATGCAATGGGTGCTAGTATATACTGTGAAACTTTAACTCGCAATGTTTCTACTTCATTATCACCACTCCCATCAATAAAATTCTAACTTTCCCTACTGTTTGGTCAGTGCTGCCCTGGCTCACCTGTCGGACTCCAAGCTGCCCAAAGATGAAGCTTTGCGGCTGCTGCGAGTGGAGATGCAGCGCTGCCTGGGTAGTCTGAAGGGGAAGCGTCAGAAGATCAGTCAGCTGCAGGAGGAGCTCCAGCTCTGTCAGGGTCGAGTGACCGAGCTGCAGACCCAATTGGATGAAGCCAAGCTCTGCTCTTCAGTGAGGACTGCCTTCTACTGTCTATGACCAGACACAAGCTTTGATGTTGCCTTGCTGAGCAAAGCATTTAAAACTGTACTGTCTGATAGCTATTATTCCGATTGAGGTAGATTGGCCAATTTGATTTCTTGCTGGTAAAAAAAAAACAGAAAAAAGGAAAAACATGCAATTGGTTAAGTTAAGGTGACACAACTAACAAAACCTATGGACCTGAACGGATTAAAATAAAATATTCATTCATGTTTCCTACCAAAACTATCCAGTTGTGTTGGCATTTAAAAGGAAACGGATGATCAAAATTCTCACAAACGAAATGGTACAAGCATAAGACGGAGAGATTAAATGGCTGTAATGCAACGGTGATCATAAAAAAATTGCATCTGTGTTCACAGGTCAGAGAGACCAATCAGATGAAACATCCAGACGTAACTGGAGCGTCTCAGAAAGAGTTCACGAAACTACAGGAAGACCAACGACGCTTGCAGGAACAAGTGGAGGTTGGTTGAAGTTTCGTCAAGTCAGTTATTTTTTTAGACTATCATGAAAGATTGGTGACGCTCTATCCAAACTCTAGCTGTTAGAAAAGAAGAATAAGGAGCTGAAACAGAGTGAGGAGAAGGTAAGGTCTGCCAACTTGGAGCTTTGCACCAAGATGAGGCAGATGATCCAGGAACTGGACCAAGAGAAGCAGGAGGCTGCTGAGAGGTAAGGCACAGAGGAGGGAAATAATTTTTTTTCTCTACCAAAAATTATCATAAAGAGTGTATTTTTATATATATATTTAAATAAATAAATAAATAATGTTTTTTTCTTCATGGAGAGCCGAGCGGATTCATCAGCAGTATAGGGACGATGTGGTGGACCGGGTCAGAACCGAGATCATGCTGGAATACGATGCTCAGGTTGAACAGCTGACTGCACAGCACCAGCAACAGGTCCAACAGTTACAGTGAGTCCTCTGCAGCTGTCACTGAAAATTGCCATTATATGGAAACCATTGCAGCTAATTTACAGTACTTAATACTTCTTCACAGGACCCAGTTGTCTGAGGCTAATGATAAGATGTTGGCTGTGCAAGAGTGTTACCTATCTGTCTGCAAGGAGAAGGACATGCTTGAGAAGGAGAATCTGATCAGAGTAAATGAGGTATACAAGATCCTAAAATATGTTTACAATATCAGATTGGACATGGTTTTCGTGCTAATCGAAAGGGAGAAATTAAAAGATCAAAATACACTATTGTAGGGTAAATTATTATTTGGAATGGTTCTTTATTGATTAATATTAGTAAGTTGGGACAAGGAACTTTACTATTCATATTTGACAATTTGTTGACTGTATGGCTACACGCTGTATTTGACAAATCCTTTTTTTAAGTGATGAAGTTTCCTGTATCCAACATAGATTGCCTGTGGACTGAGAAAGATTTATGATATTGTTCTCATTCCCAGCAAAAGATGACAGAAGAGAGTGGTACAGCTGTGGAGAAGCTGAGGGCTGAGCTTCAGGCTCAGCATCAGGCCTCAATAAATAAGCTCAACGCTCTCTGGTCCAAAGAAAAGGAGACTGAGATCCAGCAGCAGGTGAACTCTCACGTAGCCTTGGCCAAGGCTGCTTGGAAGGAGGAACTACAAAAGGTATAATTTCCCATAATAACTGTCCAGCTCCTCCAACTCCCTAAGGTGAATTTACATCAGATGGTGACCTGAAAGTTTTTACTGCTTCTGTGCAGGTGGAGAAGACCTGGGTCCAGAGGCTGGAGGAGGCCAGGAGAGAGAAACACAGAGAGACTGCTGAGGCAACCTGTCAGGCAGATGAGATTGAGGCCAGCAGCGTGACAATTACTGTTGAAGAATTGGACTCCAGGCTCAGTGCCCAGAAACAGCAGCTGCAACTGGAGGCTGACAAAGTCAAACGCAAAGCTGTGGAGGAAGCCAGGAAGCAAGCCCAGAGAGAGCTGCACAAGAAACATCTGGAGGACATGGCCAAACAGGTCAGTGTTTTTTTGTTTTTTTAAATAATACTTCTGCTAGTTAGCCAAAGTGATTTACTGTACATTTTATGAGTGGCACCAATCAATTCAATGCCACTACAGTTTCCATCGCTTTATTATTCATACACAGTTTTGATTTTTTTTTTTTTCTCCTTTTATATAATTTTAGATTTACCAGCTACATAATGTTTTCCCTGGTTCATCCCTCCATATTTTGAAATGAGCAAATCAAATAGTGGTCCATCAAAATTAAATGTTGCACAACTTTTCTCCAATATACCTTGCTTAATTCCCCAAACATGTATTATGTTATCTTGCCTTCATCATGGGTTGCCAAATTTAGTGTTGGTTTTGTTTCAGGTTGAAGGTGCAGTTACCAGGGCCTACAATCGCTGGATTGAGGATTTGACTTCATTACCAGAATACCAAGCCTCTCTCCAAACCGAGAGGGAGAAATGGGAAGAACTACAAGAAAAATGCACAGAACGACAGGTATGACAGGGCTTTATCTGAGTTAAAAAGTGTCACTGCTGTCAACTGGCTTTTCTTTTTCTGATAATGTATATTCCTCAATTTAAATGTGCCAGGTATCCCAGGCCCTGAGGGAGGCAGAGGAGCAGTGGAATAGGACGCACAGGAATCAGCTGGAGGAACAGAGCACCGGAACGCAGAGGGTGGAGGAGCTCCAAGAGGAGATGGCAGCTCTCCAGAGTCAGCTGGAGCAAGGCAGGAGAGAGCACGCTGCCCTGCTGAAGGCTGAGCTGGCTGGAGCTAGAGCAGCCTGGAATCGAGACAAACAACAGGAGATCGCTGTCATCCAGGTCCGCAGCGAGCAGGCGTACCAAAGCAAGCTGCAAGAGCAGCGCAAAAATCTGGAGCAGGCTTTGCAGCAGGCCAGAGAGGATGCTGGTCTCCATAAGGAGCTGCTCCTGCAGATGGAGGCCAAGCTACAGCAGACTCTGACGGCCCGAGAGGAGGAGTGGAGATGTCAGCATGCAGAGATGGAGCAGTCTCAGAGAAAGCAGATGAGAGAAGAATTACTAGCAGAGCTTCAGACTCATCTGGCAGAGGTCCAGGCACAACTTCTCAGGGACCCCAAAACAAATCAGCAGGGCACTGAAGACACCAGAAGGACCAGCGGGGCCACGTCAGAGGACACAATAACACACATCATTCAAACATCCTGCAAAGACATAGTCAACAGAGCAGTATCTCAAGCCAAGAAGGAATGGGAGAGGGTGAGTTTTTATTGGATTATCTACTATCTAAAGATAAAATAAGTGATTTTATCTGTTAATGATTTTGGAGGACTTACTCTGCTCAATGATTAAATGTTGTTGCAACGCAATAAGTACTTAAAGCAAAAACAGAATTGGGTACGGACACATCAAACCCCAGATGGGTACAATTGTTGGACAAACCAACAAAGGAAAAGGAGAACACACTGGAATGTGCAAGTTCCCAAGTATTTATTAATACAATGTTTCAACCTACAAGGTCTTCGTCAAGTTGAAAGTCGAAACATTGCATTGATAAAAACTCGGGAGCTTGCATATATTAGTGCACAAACTTTTCCTTTTCCTTTTTTATGTGGTGGCTTGTGGCTCGGAGGTAGAGTGGTGGCCTCATAACCACAAGTTCAATCTCAGGCTCCTCCGGCCACATGTCAAAGTGTTGCTGAGCAAGACACTGAACCATAAGTTGCTCCTCGGCTGCTGTATGTATAGCTGCCCTCTGCTCCTAATACTTAGGATTAGAATTTCACTACAGTGTGTATGTGACAATAAAGAAATAGTATTTTTTTTTTTTTTTACCACAAGTCCTGCTATATTTAAATGCTGTAGCATTCAATTAATGTGCCGTTTTTGTTGTTGTTGTCATTATTATTATTATTATTATCTTTCGTGTGGTACAATGTTTGAGTTGCTTTTCCATTTAGGCTTTCATTTATGCCCCCACAGATAAGTGAGGAGAGACTGAGCCGTGTGTTAAAAGAAACACAGGAGCAGCATGAGAGAGAAATCGACAAAATGCAAAGTATGTAATGCACTCTTATCTTCAATAAGCAGGACATAAGACCGGGCGTCATTTGATTAGACTATAGTGTTTACATGACAATATTGTCCACTGTTTCCAGGCTCTTTGTCCCAGAAGAAGGAGCAGGCTCGTTGCAGGAAGGAGTGTGCTGAGACTTTAGGTAAGCTGCAGAAGAAGAACAAGGAGCTCCACAGACACTTGGAGAAAGCCTGTCATCAACTCCAGCACAGTGTTCGTGAGCACAAAACTTCCTTGCAGCTTCTGAAAGGTATTAAATGCATTTAAAATGTTTCTTTTTAAATGGCATTTAAATAGATTTACTCAACATGCAATGTATCTGTGTATTGTAGATGAGCATGAAAGCAGCTTACAAAAGGCAAAGGAGGGACATCTGCAGCAGCTGGAGGAGGTGAAGAGAGCCAAAGAATCCTCAGGGTTTGTGTTGTTTTTAGTATTTCTTATCTTTAGTTGAAATGTCCAACGATATGAAATATTGTTTCCCTGGCTCTTTATTGTTGCTCTGTTTATTGTTACATGCCACATAAATCAAAGTGAATCAAAGGTATACATTTCTTTATGTCATGTTCCCAAAAAGATGTCAAACAATTTTGCTTAAGCATCTTGCATTTGGGAAGATGTTTAGATATTCCATCCAATAAAATGTTATAGATTTTTGGGACAACAAACTCCTACTGTCATCATTATGATGACTAGCTCGAGCAGGACTTTTACTTTCAGTAATATTCAACTCAAGTCCTTCTAGTCATTATGTCCAGCCCCCAAATCATGATCCATTCAGAAACCGCATCAAAAAATGCATTTGATGGTTACCACTTTATACTTTTACTTACAACATATAGTAATTGTTAAATTTATAAATATTCTGTGTCTTAAGGCTCCATACGGTTTTATTTGTGTATAAACCTTAACTTTAAGATTCTGACTTATGAGTGAACAAGGCTGAAAAAGCCAAAAGAACTCTTCAATTTACAAAAGATTTCTATGGTTAATTTCTACTCCACTCTTTCGACTATTTATAGAAAGGGAAAATCTCATTTGGAAGCTTTAATGTTTAAAAATGTAAGAATGAATTCCCTAAGCTACACTCTTTGTATTGGGTGCAAAACAAAATGGGTACTTTAAAATAGCTGATAATACACCAAGGTTCAGTTTGCACTCACTATTATGATGGATAAAGTGCTCTGAAAAACATTATGATCTACTGTAAATAATTTTTAGACATTAAGTTTTTTTGAAACCTGACTTCACTAGATAATAAAGTTCTGCTAGATTATAAAGTTCTGCTAAGCGTGAAACTGGGTATGGTGGTAGTAGCACTCCTAGTGATAACAGTAGTTCATGAAAAATTTATTTCAATGATGGCAACAAATGAATTGTTCTTGCTTACAGGAGTTCTAATCTCCAACAAAATGCTCATCAAGGCCTCGAGGAGATGAAGCAGCAATACTTGATGACTGTAGAAAAGATCAGAGGTTGGTAATGGTGCTGATTTTTATTTTTTATATATACACACACACACACACACACACACACAGGTGTGGATTTAAAATATTCTGTATTCTAGGACACCATAATTCAATGTTACACGGTGGAGATGGTACAGACAAAGCTAGACACTATGATGTCCTGTACCATACTATGTGTTATGTCCTCACTTGTGAATCTGATGCAGGTTTTCATGATTATATACATGCGCATTAAACCTCACCATGTCATTTTCTCGTATGTGTACCTAGTGAGAAGCACAGGCCATAATTGTGTTTTTTATGGCAGGAGACATGCTGCGTTACCTCAAGGAAAGTCGGGAGCGAGCAGCAGAGATGATCTGCATGGAGGTGCAGAGGGAGAGGCAGGACACTGCCAGAAAGATGCGGCACTATTATCTGACCTGTCTGCAGGAGTTACTGGAGGACGGAGGAAAGACTTCAGGGCAAGTGGCCATAATTGTCCTAATCTTGTTTGCTTGCTTCATCATGGCTCTTCAGGCTAATTGTATTGATCGTCTTGTCTTTTGCAGGGCTGAAAAGAAAATAATGAATGCTGCAAGCAAGCTGGCAGCCATGGCTAAAGTGCTGGAGACGCCTTTCAAAAGTAAATCTGGAAAGAACTACAGTTTACAAAGTGAGTCCTGTTGTGCAGAACTGTTTTACTGTAGAGGTTTCTTTTTTGTTTGTTTCAAAATATCAATGTGGCGTGAATCTGTGTTTTGTATTGACAGGCTGTTTGACGGCTGTGTCCACAGGTAGAAACGCAGGTTTCAGTAAGAACCCGCCAACACTAACTGAGCTTCCTGACATAAGGCAGGAGGAGAGATCCCACAGGGAAAAGACTGATTCAGAGCAGAAACAAGCTGCTGCAGCGAGGAATAAACCTTTGAGTCACCAGGACATTTCTGCATCTGGGAAGGAGGAAGCCTCAGTAGATGCAGTGCTGAAACCCCAAACTAATGCTCACACTCACCTCCGCTCTTACAAATCTTCTCAACAGATGGCTTCTCCATCCCAGGTGGATTTAGTTAATGTGTCTGTGAGAAGTAAAAGCAGGGAGCTGTACCTGCAGGGGGTTGACTCCAGCAACGCAGACAACCGCCTCGACTCAGAGCGACAAAGTAAACCGTTCCTCATCCAGGAGGCTCCTGTCAGAGACGAGAGAAGGACCGACTGGAGCATGAGCAGCAGTGACTCGGACACAGGCTTCCAGGTTTCAGGACTCTCGTACTCGGGGAAGAAACTAGAGCCAGTGAAGCCCTTTTCTGTCTCTGCTGCATCAGCCAGTGACTCAGGAGAGTTTGGCGGCCTCACCCCAGATGTTTCTGACCTGACTGTCTATAATGAAATTGCCAAAAAGACACCTCACACCCAGACCTTGAACTTTCAGCATGCAAAGAGAAGTACACACAGAGAGCCCACCCCAGGCTCTGAGGCTGAGAAGCAGCATGGAGTTTGTTCCAGGCCTCTGTTCTCTGAGTTGAGACAGCGCCAGCAGGACAGCGGCTTCGACAGTCCATTCTACCAACATAAATGACAAAAGGAAGGGCAGGTATGACATGAAATAGGGAGACAAGCTTGAAAATGTCAGTTATTTTACCAAATAGTGCCTTTTTAATACAGTGTATAAAGTTTACATGATGTAGAACCTTTGCCTTCATGGCTGCTTTCTAATGTCTTTCTGTCATTCTAATGTCCAAGAATGTTCAGGTTTTTCTTTTGCAGCTGTACGCTTGCTTGGAAGTGATTCTTACATCACAAATAAGTGCACCCGTTAGAAAATGTTTATAGGTCAAAAGTTGTAGCTCTGCCCACACTGTTGAACTTGTGAGTTCATTGGCTGACACAACAGCTTACTGTGCCCTGGCCTTTACCTACCTACCACAGACTACTAGATCAAGTGCAGCTTTATAATCTCATGTCACTCTGTTTTGTTTTCTCTCTCTGTTGGATTTAGATTCTAGTGTCTGTGTTTTTTATATTTTTTAAATATTTTATATCACGTTAATGAGATGCTGTGCATTGTGTTGTTTTTTATATATTGATTAAAATCATTTTTAATAAATTCTGTTTAAAAAAATTAATTTATATCGGATTACTTTTGGTGATATCTAATGATATAAAGTCAATACAATACGTTTAACTACAGTTCAGTATAAACCAAACGTAGTTTAATTTTCAGGCATTTTATATGCTAATCAATTAATGGACAAAATAATGAAATGTTAGTATAAAGTACACCAGCTGCAGGTAATGAATTACCGGTCTGATTAGTTAATGTTACTTTATAACTAGTGTTTTAACATTTTCCAACCCTTGATATCGCGGTGATCCTCCTATACACACTTCAGTAGTGTCTGAGGAATTCGACGCGCTGCTGATTGAAGTTTCACACAGATCAACATGATTGTCTGGATAGTGATTGCGGCTGTGGTTTTTCTCGCCCTTTTGTGCCGCCATCCGCACTTTTTCCAGGATGTCCAATACGTATGGAATAAAATACAAGCGAGGCGTCGTGTCTTAAAATACAAGCAGACTAATTACTCTATCCTGGACCGGTTTTTAGAAGCGGTGAAGGCGCAGCCACACAAGCCGTTCATCCTTTTTAACGATGAGACTTTTACCTACCAGGATGCGGATGAGCTCAGTAACAAAGCTGCACGAGTTTTCTTGCACAATGGATTTGTTAAAGAAGGAGACACTGTTGCGCTGTTCCTCAGAAATGAGCCGATGTTTCTGTGGTTGTGGTTAGGGTTGGTAAAGATCGGATGTAACGCTGCTTTTCTCAACTACAACATCCGATCCAAGTCCCTGTTCCACTGCTTCAGCAGAAGCGGAGCCAAGACTCTGGTCGCAGCTGAAGGTAAGGATGCAAACACTCAGTGTTCGAACTATACCGTGGCCTTTGGGGAGCCCACTTTTTGTTTTTCACCAGAGGGGGGTCGTGCGCTTGCGACTTGCAGTGACTTACAAAGATGCATAACCGCTAAAAGTGTATGCATTATACAGGATTTACCCTATTATACTTTATCGCCAGGACTTGATAGGTCAAACAGCAAGCAGCCACCCACAAATAGCATCAGGCTGTCTTTGAGATTTCACATGAACAACGGTTAAAGTTACTTAGGCTACCGAAGAATAAGCTACCATAATTCCTCCGTTCAATTGGGCCTAAGCGACGCACCCCGAGCTTCCATTCGTTTTGCCAGCAGCGTGTTAGCATTTGAACAAAGTGCTGTGTGTCCACAGTGTGTGCAGACTGTAGTTACAGTATTACCTGAGGCCTTTTGGAGTTTGTGATCTCCCTGCAGGGGAAACGGTCTCTGACATGTTCCGTTTGAGCTTCAACTTTACTCTGCAAACAAAAGTGTATTGGGAGTTGCACCTGGAATTGCCTATAGCCTGAAAATAAACAAGAACACCAAAGGATGCAGCCAATGTCGAAGTGTGACTTTTCTCAAGATGCAAAGGCTTATACTGTCAGCTATTCCATCAATCAATAGATAATCTCTCTCAAGGGTTAAAAACGACAAGGGTTAACAGACAGCCATGTATATGGGCTCTTCCAGTCTCTTCACTGCTGGCTGTTATAATTTAACAGGAGAGAGGAGCAAGAAGGGTTAGGATCGTGACCGGTGTGCCAGTTTAGCTGCTGATCATGTTAACTGGTGATATTTGAATAAAATCAGTGACCATTCAACAAGGCCCTGCCTACTTTTTAAGAGTGTTCTGCTCTGCCTCCGCCCAGAGTGCCAGAGGTTAACATTTCCACAAAGTGTTTGCAAGTGAGGCAAAATAATGGATATCGCTGAAAACCTCACCAGTTTATGTGTAATACATGTCTGTTTAAGCATTATCCACACAAATACGACACATACTGTATGAACGGGAAAAGAAATAAAACGAAACAACTAGAGATCTAGCTGGGATTCGAACCTTGGATGTCACGGACAAAAAAGTTGACAGACTAGCTTTACATAAAAAGTTACATTGAATGTAACTTTTTTTTTTTTACTAATATTTTTTACATTGATATATGGTTTTATTTCCAGAGTTACACTATGCTGTAGAGGAGGTTCTGCCCAGTCTGCTGGAGCAGCAGGTCACTGTTTTCATCCTGGCTGACAGATGCAGAACTGCAAATATGGAGAGTTTCAAAGACAAAATGAGCCAGGCCTCCTCTGAGCCTCTGTCCAAAGATTTAAGGTCACATTTAACCTTACAGAGTCCTGCAGCCTACATATATACATCAGGGACAACAGGTAAGCTACTTTAGATGTTAAATGTTCAGGATTCAACAGTAAAAGACAACAGTACCTACTCTACATGTGCATACCTCTGGCTTCTCTTTAACAGGTCTCCCTAAAGCAGCAGTAATCTCTCATGTCAAACTGTGGAGCCTAGCTTGCAGTATGTCTATGGTAGGAGTGACCTCTGAAGATGTGCTTTTTATTAGTCTCCCTCTCTATCACACCACGGGTTTCCTCGGATTAATTTCGGTCATTGAGAGGGGTATGCATTCATATTATTTATTTGATAAATTGTGATGGAAAATGTTTTAATAGGATCAGTATTTTTGATAAGGAATAAGGCTGGTGTTATTTCTTACTGTCAGCATCTTCAATGAAAAGACCAAAACCAAAAATGCATTAGTCAGTCTCTCAGTACATTCCAACTTCCCTGCTTTGTGTGTGGCACTCAGGCCCGAGGCCATTAATTTCTACAGAAGACCTAAATCTGTAAAAAGGGCAACGTAATTTCCTTAAACAGCTGGACACTGTAGTTTTTGGCAAACAACACTCAAACGGTAGTAAATTATGTATTTGTTGGGGACTATTTTCAGCTGCAGATCAATACACATTTAGTGCACTGATTTCCAACTGGGGATAGCTCGGCAATTGGAAAAAAATGGAGGCTTTTCACCAGAACAAATAAACCACCAGCAATCACAGGCTGGTTGCAACAGGACCCACCTCCCTGAGTCTGTCGTGGATAAATGATTGAAACCTGCAGCTTCAATTGCAAACTTACTAAAAGACCAAACGGTCTATGCTTAAAGTCCATGCTTAAACATTGACATATCCAGGAACAGTGTGTCACTTTTGTACAATTGATGGTGTTGAATAACATCCAGTTTAAAATCTGTTCAAAAATGTGTCATGAGTGGTGTTAATGAAGTGAATGAAGGGGTACTTGAGCTCAGACTGTGGAGGTATATCAGACAAAAAGGTCAGGTGCTCTAGTGATTATTCATAGCAGAAATGTAATACATTTAAATGGAATATAGTAAAAAAAAAAAATAGTTCATGACTTTTCATTGTAATGAAGTGCAACAGTGTCGCTGATTAATGTGTTTTTGATATTTTGCAGAAAACAATGGAGGTCTATGGCAAAGAGGAATAAGCCATATCAGACTTTGGCTACACAGATGATATTCATTAGTTGGATCAATTAATTGCTTAATTTGGTCTTTTCATGGATTTGTTGACAAAAAGAAAAATATTGACTTATGTTTTAAGATTATTTGTCATCTTGTTGCTGTGTGTAGGTAACACATTGGCTTTGAGGAGTAAATTTTCTGTATCTCAGTTCTGGGACGACTGCAGAAAATATAACGTCACGGTCATAATGTTTATAGGTGAAATGATGCGTTACCTCTGCAACACACCAAAAGTATGTATGTCACAGCACTAACATTGATGGCACCATCACATTAAAAGGTCACCGTGACTAAAAAAACAATGAAAGGTCTTGATTCTTTCCCAACAGAAACCTAATGATCAAAGCCACAAAGTGAGACTTGCGATAGGCAGCGGGGTAAGAGCCGATGTTAGGAGGCAATTCATAAGCAGGTTTGGAAACGTTCAAATCAAAGAGGTTTATGGAGCAACTGAAGGGAATTTTTCTCTGCTGAATTGCACCGGCAAGATTGGAGCTGTTGGCCGAGACACCTTCCTCAACAAAGTAAAAGTCCATATTTAATTCCACATGATGAAGTAAAAGCTATTAATCATCAATAAGCAATGTTTTGGCTTTTTTTTTTAAATTTTATCTTGCAGTGGGTTTTTCCATATGCTGTGATTAAATTCGACGCAGAAAAAGGAATACCTTTGAGGGATTCTTCTGGTCTCTGCATAGAGGCTGCCAAAGGTTAGTACCAGGGCTGTAGCTACCATGTCCTCAGTTTTCTCTTCTTTTTTTTTTAATGTCTGTTTATTGGTATTTTAGAGAACAAAGTATTGGACAAAATTAAGTGTTGACCTCTCCTGTATTAACTTTCCACAGGTGAACCTGGACTTCTGGTATCCGAAATATCAACGATGGCTCCGTTCGCTGGATATGTGAGAGACCTGCAGCAAACTGAGAAGAAGAGGCTGCATGACGTCTTCAAGAAAGGAGACTTGTACTTCAACACTGGTGACCTGCTGTGCATTGATGAAGATAATTTCATTTACTTTAAGGATCGAGTCGGAGACACTTTCAGGTGAGTTAATCTTTCACTTTCAGCCACCTAATTCAAAGTGACACTTAAAAAAACGTTTATTGTTATAGATGGAAAGGAGAGAACGTGGCTACAACTGAGGTGGCTGGTGACTGAAGTGCCAGGTAATGTTCACTGTTCTTTGTTCTTTCTTGTCACAATTGCAGTAGTCTATATCCTTGACGTTTCACTTCCGGGATTGCTCCATTCCCGCCGGAAAATCCGCCAGATTTCACTCATTTAGGCCGGATATCCGTTGCCTTGGGCTTCCTTTGTGTTGGCATTTTAAACTCCGGTCGATTTATGAGGACTATGGTTAACCTTTTCTCAGATCTCTGTAAGTTAATCCAGACAGTTAGATCTGTCCAATCTGAGTTTTCTGTTGCTTGACTAAAACAACTTTTAAACGTACACATGTTCCACGTAAACAAGTTCCTTCCGAGCCTATTTTGCAGCGGCACCACGGCTTTTCTCCAGTGCTTAGCAGCGGCTCTGTACGGAGTTTAGCACCGCCCATGACGATTGTGATTGGTTTAAAGAAATGCCAATAAATCAGAGCACGTTTTCCTCCCATCCCTGAATGCTATGTGGAGTAGCCAGACCCTCCTCCAGCACACCTTGGAGGAGGGTCTGGCAAAGCGAGACTCCAATTGCAGCAGCAAAGTGTGTGGGCAGAAATAGTTATTTTCATTACTGATTCATCTTGGAGTTATTTTCTCAATTAATCCTTTGGCCTATAAGATGTCAGAATGTAGGAAAAATGCCTTTCATAATGTTCTAATAAAGACCAATATACCTTTGTCCAAAGATATTAACTTTACATAAAACAAAGAAAAGAAACACATTGTTTCAGCTCTAAGGTAAACTTTATCTCGGGAAAATGAAAAACCTTTGGTCATCTTTGGTAGAAATAAATGTTAGCTTTATTTAACTTTTCTCATATTATATTTGTCTCTTTGCCTTGCCAAAGGTAATAAAAGCCCCAAAGAAATCTTAAAAAGAAAAAAAAAAACCTGCATTGAGATCCGATCACTCGGACCACATTCGTAGTGGTCTGGGCCAGATATGGCCACATTCTTATAGCAGTGTGTACGCGTTATGTCCCGGGCCTCATTAGGATCGCCTACTCAACTGTGAACGGAACTACGTACTCATTCACACAAGTATTTCTCCTGTCACAAAAACCACTGATAGAGAATTGTGTGTTTTGGATGCTATTATCATACTGTCGGTGATGTGTCGATGTTTTTGTGCCGGGGCTGCCTGCCTTTCTATCCCAGGCTGTCTGGAGCTCTGTGCTCTGCAGTTGCCTATAAAAGGCAGCCGCCGGTTGACAATAACCTCATTTTTAGTTTCATAAAACGTCCCAGATTTCACGAATATGTGGGATATTACTACAGACAACCCTGCTCTTACGTCGCAACTTCTCATTTTGTTATTTAGTAGTCTTGCATTGCCAGACCTAGCTCAACAGCGCTCGTCAGTAGACATCCCTATTTCGGCACACAGGCAAAGACTGTATAGCAGTGCTTTTCAGTTAGTCATTGCACAATTTTAATGAATGATTTATGTGAGATTAACAACTGTAATGTATACACACAACCCTAACACACACACACACACACACACACAACCAGCCTACCGGTATGTGCCAACGGAAATTATGTACATGTTTATTTGCATATAGAGCAGGGAAGTGAGATCCGATCACAAGTGGTCACTCGAGACACATTTGTATACTCCTTCTACTGCCAGGTGAAAATACGCGTACTTGGAGCTGTCCGCTTGTAATCGGATCACTCAGATCGGATTTAATACCAGGTAGAAATGCGGCCTTAGAGAAAGGACATGCAGCCTTTTTATGCAAAGATTTGAAGCACAGAACTAGTCTATCCTTTGAAGCCTCAGTATCCTATATTATATTGTGTCAGTTGTTAAATAGAGTGTTCAGGTGGTTCAAAATCAGTAAATATCTTATAAACGCATCATATTTAGCAGGAATTTGCACCCAGATGGCTGTGATTCTGTGGAACAATACAATGTGAGTCAGACACTGTTTGCTTATGTCTGGATGTTGCAAATCAAAGGGCATTACAGGGAAATGCAAGTTTGGATACATTTACCATTAACCAGACACACGTTTGCCAGGAGTCGATTCTCCAAAGGGACAACTCGTACCATAAACTCAGGTATCATGTCTCTTGTCCCAGTTTCACAGTGTTATTTACACTTCGCCGGTCAGTTAAAATCAGTGTCCTAGTCATAAACTTTGGCCAAAATATTCAACTTTACTAGTATAGAGAGCCTAAATGCATCACTAGTCTCTGTGAGACAGGATGGAGCAGGAGGAGCAGGTTCATCCTGACTGAAGACATCTCGCAGCTAATTCTCTGCAATGCAGACAAACTTAGGTTTAAATAAACAGGGCACAAGTTGTAGCCCAGTGTAACTCACTGAATCCATGGCAACTTCCTGTTTACATCCCCCAAAGCACCCAAATTATGGGAACTGTAGTTCCAGAAGTTGGAGCATGATTATCCCCCATATACAAGTAAGACAAAGGGTAATAGTAGTAGGAGTGATAAAATGTACAAAACCATTAACATTAATGTTTTTCGTGTTGCACTATCAAGCGCTTCTCTGTGACGGCAAGCTTTTTTCTCCGTTCTAGATGGAGATGTTCAGAGCAGTGTTGAGACTTTAACTTTTGGTTGTAGATGTTCATGTTGTATGAACTAGTCTGAAGCCCAGGCTGAGATAACCTCTGCACCACATGTTCATTTAATCAATAATGTCTTACATCGGTAAACTAGTGTCATCTGATTTAACTACTGTTTAACTTTTAAAATGTGATAATTGTAGATTGTCCATTTAACGTTAGTTCACACATTTTGAGATTTTATAGTCTTTTTTATCCTCTAACATCAGTGACCTTTTGGTTGATAAGGTTGTTCTACCTGCCTGAGCTTCCCGTCCACCGGTCAAGATGTCCCCATGCTGCTGATCCCCCCCACCCCCTTTTTTTGGTCAATCAATAATGTCTTACATTGGTAAACTAGTGTCATCTGATTTAACTACTGTTTAACTTTTTCCAGGTCAGGAGGGGAGAGCTGGAATGGCTACCGTTACTTTAAGTGAAGCACAGAGATTTGACCCTGCAGATGTTTTTAAACATGTTGTAAGCTTCCTGCCGGCCTACGCAAGGCCATGTTTTCTGAGGATTCAGGTATTTTTACTCCAGTCATTTTATATTTTTTACAAAGCATCTTGACAGTTTCAGCCTTATTTCAATGTCCTCACACTAACAATTAATTTCACTGTGATTGCAGAGCTCCTTGGACGTTACAAGCACGTTCAAGCATATGAAGGTGAAGCTGGTGGAGGAGGGTTTCAACCCAAATCAAATGACCGACCCGCTCTACTTTCTGGATGAAAAAAACAAGAATTACGTCCCGCTTACGATGGACATATTCAACTCGATTACATCAGGAAAGATCAGAATTTAAAGTGGCTTTTGTTGCCTATCCTGCTTGCACTGTAAAACATCAGCCACCTGTGATGTTCAGTACATTTGAAGTTCAAATGTACTGAGTTCAAGTTCAAGTTGTTTTGTGATGAAGTCTTGTAATTTTATCTTTATCCATTTACTTTTTTGTACTTCTACTTCAGTAGTAATTTAATGCATATCACTAAATATCACTTTCATTCTCCTCCAGGGAACATGTTTGAGCGTGTTGCACTGAGATGTAATAGCTTCACTTAGAAAGTAGAGAAAACTGACAGCTGTAAGCTCCTTATTCAAACAGTGAGGTGTCGCTGCTTATCATTCTGATCTATTGAGGCTATTGTGATTATGGTTGTTGAATGTTTGTTGGCAAGTCCCTTCCCTTTCTTTGGGGCTGAAGGATTTTAGGATAATAATTTAGATTTAAAATGATTATTTTAGATTTCTTTTTTTCTGATCTCTTGTTTTATATAATTTAAACTCCTGGCCTTTATTTGTGCTCTACATAGTTTTAAACGATGATTTGAAAATATTTGATTGTAGCAATCATAAGCACAAATTCATCTTGTTTCTACTTAAAGCAGCTACAAGGACTTTTAAACTGGTTATGAAACTCAATTTAATTATGATGCCTCTTTATGACTATCAGTGAGAATATTGGCTACTTTTTTATATAGTTATTCTTAATGCTTGTCTTAAAATAATCACATGACTGGTTTATCACAATGAATGACGTTTAACAACCTGTTTCTTCCATGTACCTTTAAAATAAATCTTCATCTGGGTTCTTTTAAAGCACAGCAAAGTGTTTCTGATCAATATGAGCTACCAGCTCCTGGGACAGAAACTCTTCTTTCAGCCTGTGTTTGGGTGAAGGGGGACCCAGGCCGGGGGAAGGGGGTGTTTTTTGGATGTTTTTCTGGATGTTTTTTTCATCCAGAAAGTAGAGCGGGTTGGTCATTTGATTTGGGTTGAAACCCTCCTCCACCAGCTTCACCTTCATATGCTTGAACGTGCTTGTAACGTCCAAGGAGCTCTGCAATCACAGTGCAATTAATTGTTAGTGTGAGGACATTGAAATAAGGCTGAAACTGTCAAGATGCTTTGTAAAAAATATAAAATGACTAGAGTAAAAATACCTGAATCCTCAGAAAACATGGCCTTGCGTAGGCCGGCAGGAAGCTTACAACATGTTTAAAAACATCTGCAGGGTCAAATCTCTGTGCTTCACTTAAAGTAACGGTAGCCATTCCAGCTCTCCCCTCCTGACCTGGAAAAAGTTAAACAGTAGTTAAATCAGATGACACTAGTTTACCAATGTAAGACATTATTGATTGACCAAAAAAAGGGGGTGGGGGGGATCAGCAACATGGGGACACCTTGACCGGTGGACGGGCAGCTCAGGCAGGTAGAACAACCTTATCAACCAAAAGGTCACTGATGTTAACAAGAGGATAAAAAAGACTATAAAATCTCAAAATGTGTGAACTAACGTTAAATGGACAATCTACAATTATCACATTTTTGACTTTAACTTCATTGTCCTTTTGAGGCAATAGTCTGACGTTAACCAAATGTCTCATATGATAGTTGAGTGTCCACTTGTGGTTCTCCTCTTAGCTTGTGTTTGATTTAGACTTGTTAGTGGTGAAGCTTTAGGGATGTAAAGGCAGTTGGTCCTTCACTTCAGTCGACTTCATAGCATCACTAACTTATACTCCTGTCCTTGATAAGATGGGTCGAAAAAAACTTTTCCTCTTGCTGCAACATACAAATCCTAATTTGGTGTTTGTCAGTGATTCACCAGCAATTTATGTAGGCATTAAATATCATTAAACCACAATTATAAACAAAGCTTCACAGCAGTGTCATACAAGTGTAAGTTAAATTCCACTCAGCCATATGTGTCATTTTTACCATTGAATTGTCAGAGCAACATAAAGAATCGGGCACATGTACAGACACTTGGTGCATCATGCAGTCACAAACACTTAAGTCTTAAAAAACAACTTTTATCACAATCAAATGACAATTTTAATTATTTATTATTCACTGATCAACAAAAATGCCAACATTTGCCGACTCCAGCTTGTTAAGTTTCAAGTTACTCGAGTCCTTGAGGGCAAGTAATCAATAAATTGCAAGTCATTCAGGTCTTTGATGCTGCTGACCATTAAAGTGGCATTTACATTTTTTATTTTAAATCTGTTATTGGTGTTTTTTATATAGATCAGACCAAAAAAAAGTGGGCCACATAACTCAAAAGGCAGGGTGTGTGGCTGTCTTATCTATTGTTCAGAGATTGTACCAGGTCAAAACTCAAGACTTTTATGTTCTCTTTGAATTCTCAAGTTATGTCAAATCTTTGCAGGTAAGTCTCAACGAGTCTCACAGAAGTGAAGTCTAAATTCAAAGCCTAAGGTTGTATGATTTCTGTCTCTGTGGTCCTGTATGTCCGTCAACCTACAGTTTAGGATTTACCGTTTTTCTTTGTTATATATAGTTTTGAATTTAATATTTTTTGGAATTTAGGACTGTTGGTCGGACAAAACAAGCAATTTGAAGACATCACCCTAAGTTATGGTAATTGGTGAGATCTGATAAACATGACAATTTTCTGCAGTATTCTGACATTCTGTAGACTTAATATAAGAACATTAGACCCTCAACACCAGAGTAGTTTAATTGATTAGGCATCCCGGACAAGGACAAGATGGTTTAACCTTCATGTCTTTCACTGTGTGTGTGTGTGTGTGTGTGTGTGTGTGTGTGTGTGTGTAATGCACGCCCACCACTTGCTGCGATTGCGGATTGACGCGGGTTGCCATTTGCTTCTGTAGTGGATTATGACTTTTGGTAAATCATATATTTAAGTCACTGGATTTCAGTCTACATTCTGCTGCTGGCACTTTATATCCGTTTTAAAATAAAAAATAAATCGCAAAAAAATAAAATGCAGTTACCGGCTGTAACCTGGAGGTGTCGCAGATGTAAATCAGTGAAAAAACAGATTTTCCTTCCTTTATGTTTGTCAGTTTATTTAATAACTTTTCTTACTTTTTAACAGAATCAGGTTGTGCGGCATAACAGGAGAGTAATACAATATTCAATACATTGATACAAATTAGTTAAAATCAGTTAAGAGTGAATGTGGGGGAAAAAAACCATCTGGCAAGTACAAAACATTCCGGAATGAAGGAGGGGTCAACGGGCCAGAGAGTTGAGCACCGCCCCGGGCTGAGTGGGTGAACTTCGTCACAAATTTGTTTCACTGACTTACATAACAATATCCACCACTGCCTCTCAGTGACAGATGCGTCCTGCTGCCTTGTGCGCTCTGCAAAATGTACATCTGCTTCACCGTTATAGCCGGACTGGCTATTCTGTCCTTCTTTCTCAGGACACGTTTCCCTTACTTAGGCGAGGACTGCGCGTACATCCTGAGGAGCATTAAACTCGGCTTCAGGCTCCTCAAATACAAGAAAGTCAAACCTTTTTACAGCGTCTTGGACTGCTTCTTGGATGCAGCGAAGAGGCATCCC
The DNA here is from genome assembly GCF_031162955.1 of Sander vitreus. Taxonomy (NCBI): domain Eukaryota; kingdom Metazoa; phylum Chordata; class Actinopteri; order Perciformes; family Percidae; genus Sander; species Sander vitreus. Next base: position 17,246,832 of record NC_135862.1, on the reverse strand, counting down.
AGTAAGATCTTTCTGCACTTTGAAGGACGAGAATATACTTATGGAGAAGTGGATAAACTGAGCAACAAGGTAGCCAGAGCTCTGCAGGCTGAAGTCCGGCTGAAGGAGGGGGACGTGGTCGCCTTGTTTCTGGCCAACGAGCCCAGTTTCGTGTGGACTTGGCTCGGTTTGGCCAAGCTGGGCTGCCCGGCTGCTCTGCTCAACTTCAACATCAGATCCAAGTCTCTGTTGCATTGTTTCTCTTGCTGCTCGGCCAAAGTGATCATCGCCTCTTCAGGTGAGATACAGAAAGATGTAAAAACATGTGTCAGGGGCGCAGAAGAAGTAGGGGGTCGTCAGCTCTCTGTGCTTCTGGCTTCTTCCACCATTCATCTGTAAGCATAAGAAGGGCAAAATACATTATGAGATACTGGTACTTTCAGTATTTCCATTTGTGTGCAACTTCTAGCGGTGCATTTGCTAAAAGAAACTGTACTTATGTACAATTTACAAGTAAATCCTTGTTGTGCTGTTTTGTTCCACTATGTTTCAGAGGGAAATATGGCACTTATATGTGCCCATATATGCCCATATATGGCATAGTGTTCTCCACTAGATGTATTTGACCGATATCTACTTCACAGTTCAAATGTTTACATAAACATGAACTTCTCAAATGCAACACTTAATGGTTAAAACTAGTGGTTCACAAACATGTTGGCTTTTGACCTCTTACTAAGGAGCAGTGTCTAGTTGGGGCCCCCTTGTCACATTTCAGAAGTCTGTGTGAGTTGTTAACACATCATCCAAAGAGACAATTCCCCTCTAAACTTCTCACATAGTTTAATGGTTTAAGCCTCAAAGAGAAAACAACAATATTTCACAAAAAAAGATTAGGGAATATTCCAGAAAAAAAACCAATACAAATACTAAACTACTATATTTAAACTAGCTCCGCATGAACAGCTACAAAAGTAAAATGCTGCTGACACATTGATGCATCAGTATTAGCAATCTAATAATGTCATATAATACTGTATTAGTCACAGTACATTCTGCTGATAATACTATAATAATATTCAAAATAGGATTTTAGATAAAGAACTTGTACTTGAAATTGTGTATTTTTCCATTGTTCAGTTGGGACTTCTACTTATACTTCTTCCACTGCAAAGTTAGACTTGCATATAATAACTCAAAATTCCAGATGGATTTTTGTTACTTAAATACATTGCTCTGGCAGCTGTATACAGCTGTAACCTTGCAGCTAATGATTGTTTAGGCATTACGTTTACATACAAAGCATCTGATAGGCTATTAGGGCTGGAGTGACCTGTCATGTGGCCCTTCAGATGCAAACAGCAGACTGCACATGGTAGTTTCGGTAACACTTGAAGGTATCTACATAAGCGTGACATGACACTGTCATGACACATGAACCCTAACTCTAATCCTTATCCTAACCCTAACTTGTCATGACAAAAACCAAATGACACTTGCTAAAAGAAGCATTATGTCATAAACGTTTATGACATAAACTTGATTGAAACTTGATTTTGCAGTACACAAACAATCTGGACTCCCATGATAAAGAACAGTCCAATGTCCATGTAGGATACTGTGGTGCTGCTACTTAAAATTAATTAACAGATCTGAGTTAATCTTCCACCACTAGATTACAACACAAAGAGATCTTCATTTTCACATCAGGTATCAGGCGGCCACATATTGCCAGTAATTGTAGGTTTGTGGAGGTAACAACTCAGACAGTACTAATCAGCGTTTATTAACAACTTTTAACATCGACAAAAGGCTGTTAATGATTAGTTTGTTTGAGTCAGCATTAGATGAGAGAAGTAGGCTACAGGCAAAATTTAACAGGATAAAAACTGAAATACATGTTTACTGTGTTGATTGAAATTTGCTATTTTGTGTTTTAGGACATTTAAATCCCAGTGTCTTGATATGAAGGTTTCGTCACAGTAAGATTAAATGGAAAGACAGAAACTGATCAAATTGAGTAATCACCCAGTCCTCATCTCTACAGTTATAAACCAAGATTTTTCTTGTCTAGGATTTCGTCCTAGATAACACAACAGTTACCACATCATTATTAGTTCAAATGTTTTATAACAGAGCAGTGTAATTTCAAAGTAGTAAGTATTTATAAGAATATAGACAAGAAAATACATTTTGACAGGACAATTCAACGTCGGTACCTAACAGCTTCCTCAGCAAATGTTAAAAGTTGAATCACTTGTTTTCCCCTCATGGTTTTAGTCTGTGTGCTGTACATTAAGTCCTGATGACTGAGTTCACATGAAGCACTCTGCAAACTTCTTTCTCTGCTCTCCTATTTTGGCGCTAGAGTTTCACCCCAGAAATATGCATATATTTAGGCTGAAGTGACTGCACCATGTGCTCGTGTCCCAGTGGGATATGAGGTAACATGATACAAGCCTACATGTGCTGCATTGCGCAACAAAGCGCTCTGATATATTGTGTAGAACTTGAATGCCTCTCTGTGTTTGCAGAACTGCAGGATGCTGTGGAGGAGGTTTTACCCACACTGAGAGAGCAAGGCATCAGTGTGTACCTCCTGTCAGAGGCCTGCAGCATTCAGGGCATCAACACTTTGTCTGACAAGATCTCCCAGGCCTCAGATCAGCCGCTGTCCCGGGACCTCAGAGCCAACGTCAACATCAGGAGCACTGCTCTGTACATCTACACGTCGGGCACCACAGGTACACCAGGAAAGTCCTCTGAACACACAAAATGTTTTATTCAAAATAATTTAATTCACTCTTCTAACTTTGTCCTCTATTGACGTTGGTTTTACCTTGCAAGTTGTTTTATGATGTTGTGTTTATGTACTTTTTTATTTCATTTATGTAGCCTGCTTACTTCACCCCATCTGCCCTGGTTGTAAAGCACTTTGGGTCAGCTTATGCTGTTTTAAATGTGCTATATAAATAAAGATGACTTGACTTGACTGATACAACAGTCCTGCAATAAATCATAATGTTCAGTTTTTGTTGAAGTTGTTGATTCAACTCTATGGTCATGTTGGAGTTTGTGGTCCTGTTAAATTGTATTGCATTCTACTAAGAGGTGTTTCTAATATTTAATCCACTGCAATTATACCAATGCAGGTAGACGTCCGATTACTTGTATATTGTCCGATTACTTGTATATTGTTGTATTCAAGAACTTGTTGTATTCTTTGACCCTGGAAGGTTTGCCTAAAGCAGCCGTTGTCACCCAGGAGAGGGTTTGGGCCGCCTCCTTCATCCAAGCGGCATGTGGAATCACATCAGAGGACATCTTCTACGTCAATCTGCCTCTCTATCACAGTGCAGGCTTTCTCATCGGGATGGTCGGATCCATCGAGAGAGGTAGGCTAATAATTTTATGAAAAAAGGTAGGACAAATTGCAACAGAAGCAAACTCAACTGATTTTTTATCCTCAATATGTCCTGAGTAAGGAAAAAAAGCCCAGAAGAATCCCATTAGGGGAAAGTTTTGAAAAAGACCCAAATACATACATTCATACGCCTATTCATTCTTTTTCTCACGTGAATAGGGTAAACATTTTAACCTTTAGATATCACCATGAAAATTACTAAGTTGATTACTTACATTAAGACAAACAAAAAATGGATTACACGTTTTTTTAAATTGTTTGTTAACATGGGCAAACGGTGCATAATCTAATTATGTATGTGCTAATTTGCATAAATACCACAACAGATCTAAACATTGGGTATAGCCAGATGAACATGTCTTGTTGAATCTTATTGACATATAACAGTAAAAGACTTATTGTTAAGGTCTGAATAATCTACCCAGAATCTCATCTTCATTCTCGTCACAGGCCATCTGCATTGAGTTTGTGCAGCTCACCAATAATAGTCGTACCACAGCTCAACACACATCCAGATGTTCCCAATAAATTGTAGTTGATCACCAGGTATGTTTTATTAATGTAGGTTGAATAATCCATGTAGGAGAAACAAAAGGAAATCTGTCTTACCTGAGTGACAGCTTAGTGACAGTTGATTGACAGTTGAGTGGACCTTGAATGAATGACTGAATCTCTGCCCCTTATGGTGACATTTGTTTGCCTCTAAAGTCTTTTACTGTAAGATGTCAACAAGATTCAACAAGACATTTCCACCTGGCTATAGCCAATGTTTAGATCTGTTGTGGTATTTATGCAAATTAGCACATACATTATTATACACCGTTTGCTCATGTTACCAAAACATTTCAAAAAACTTTTTTTTTTTTTTTTTGTCTTAATGTAAGTAATCAACTCAGTAATTTTCATGGTGATATATAAAGGATAAACATTAACAAAGAATGAATAGGCGTATAAATAGGCTATATTTGGGTCTTTTTCGAAACTTTGCCCTAATGGGATTCTTTGGGGCTTTATTTTCCTTACTTAGGACATATTGAGGATATAACCAATCCTAGGTTGACCCCCATTTTGGCTTAAAATGACTGGACTATAATCCTCTTAACTCTCAAAAGCATTCACACACCTATTTGGGCACTTAAGAAGGTTCTGTTTAAGTGTACACTAAGCTAAAAGCTGTTATGTGATGTTAATTGCAGGTAATACCATCGTTCTGAAGAGAAAGTTCTCTGCCTCTCAGTTCTGGAGCGACTGCAGGAAGTATAATGTGACCGTGATGCAGTACATCGGTGAAACAATGCGCTACCTCTGCAACACGCCCAAGGTAAGACGAATCAACTTCCGGTTAAATTAATGAAGTGTTGTTCTGATGCGAGATATGAAGCTTTGCATCTCTTCCTTGACTCTGAGCCAATGTCACTTTTTGCAGAAAGACAATGAGAAGAACCACGGAGTAAAGGTCGCCATCGGGAATGGAATCCGGACAGACATTTGGTCGGAGTTTCTGAATCGCTTCGGGGACATTAAAGTTAGAGAGTTGTACGCGGCCACAGAGGGAAACATCGGCTTTATCAATTACACGTCCAAGATCGGTGCAGTGGGGCGAGTCAATTTTGTCCACAGGGTAAGTAGAGAAACATGCCCGCTGCTTTTAGCAGCACTGCTTCAGTCCAGACTGAAATATCTCAATAACTATGGGATGATTTGGTACAGATATTTCCAGAGGATGAATCTTAATAACACTGGTGATCCCTGACTCTTCCTCTAGCGCCACCATGAGGTTGACATTTTTGGTTTTAAGTAAAACAACTATTAGACGGCTTGCCATGAGATTTGTTACAGACATTCATGTTCCCCTCAAGATGAATTGTATTTATGTTGGCGATTCTTTAACTTTCCCTATAGCGCCACCATCGGGTCATAATAACACCACTGTCTGAGTCCAGCCTCACAGAGCTGCTAGCGTGGCTGAAGACTCTCTGTCTTGTTAAAGGTGCTGTAGGTAGGATTTTGAAGATCCAGGACTTGAACATCGAAAAATGTGAACATCGACAACTTCTCGGTCCCTCCCCCCTTTCCGCTAAGGCCCAAAACAGTCTCCTAAGCTCCTCCCCCCCACAAGGGAGAATGAATGCGTGTGCATGAGCAGTGATTGACACGCAGTTAGACACCCCCCCACCCCCTGATTGGTGCATCTGAACAGGGAGCTGTGGATTTTTTGCAAATCGCACTACAGGCTGTAGGTGGTGCCAGATGACCTGCTTCATGTAGTTCTACTGGAACATAGGGTCAGTTTCAGCAAATATGACAGAAAGTTAGTTTTATAAGTCTTACCTACTGCACCTTTAAACCAGCAAAGCTGAACTTCATCAACTGGAGGCTCTTCCATTATTCACAAACAATACACCTTTTAAACAAATTCACTTTCTATTTCTTCTGTCTAGTTTTTCTTCCCATTTACTTTGATCAAGTTTGACATTGAGAAGGAGGAGCCGGTCAGGAACTCTGAGGGTTTGTGCATCGAGGCAGCCAGAGGTGAGTCTATATTACAGGTGTTTTCTTATTTCTCTTTTATTGACACAAGAGCAGTACGTCATTTGTTGTCTTCAGTGCTGAAACTATTAATCGATTAATCAAAATGAAATAAAACTAATTGATAACAATGTTGATAATCGATTCATTTTTTATTTTATTTTTTTAATTAATCAAGCAAAAATGCTTCCAGCTTCTCAAATGTGTGAATATGTTGCTTTTATCTGTTTTATTTATTGTAAATTTGTATAATGAATATGAATATGTGTAATATGATTTGGTTTTGGATTGTTGGTCAGACCAAACAACCTTAAAGTGTCACCTCGGCTCTAAGGGAAACTGTGATGGACATTTTTTATGCATCTTTTTGTCAGGTGAGACGGGACTTTTGGTGGGAAAGGTTACTCAGCGGTCTCCCTTTGTTGGGTACGCTGGCAACCAGCAACAGACAGAGAAGAAGAGGCTCCGTGACGTGTTGAAAAAAGGCGACCTTTACTTCAACACTGGAGATTTGCTTCGGTTTGATCACATGAACTTTGTGTATTTTCAGGATCGAGTTGGTGACACTTTCAGGCAAGTAGTGACTCATTTTGTGTTGATCTGTTAGTTATTTGAATTCTCTTAAAGGAGAAAGCCATCGATCCAGTTAGTGAGTTCCACTTTATTTTACAATTTTATCTTTTGCTAAACGAGAAACTAAGAAGAGAAGATGTAACCGTTTGATCGGTGGATGAGATTTAAGCGGCTTAGTGTGAAATCTTTTAGGGATCATGCATTGTAGCTGTGTGAAATTTTAAAGCTTCAATTTATTTTATTGTTTTTACATTATAAAGACTTGCAGAATTGGGAAGTTACAGTTAAACGTCATCATTTCTGACTTTGCACGGCCCCAATTTATACATCATAAGCTCAGTTCTTTCCAAACACATCAAGATATCTTTTCAGTTTTTTGTCTAAATTTGGTGCCAGTCAGGAAGTGATTTGGTATGAAATGAAGCAAGTTTTTTCTTAATTATTTTTTTCTTCTGTTGCTTGTTTGTTGTTACAGATGGAAAGGAGAAAACGTTGCCACATCGGAGGTTGCAGACATTCTCACAATGGCTCCATGCATTTTGGAGGCAAATGTCTACGGCGTTAAAGTTGAAGGTAAAAACACTGATCGAGATGTTAAAACACATTTTAAAACTGCTGTATTCTGTGCTTTTTAATATTTTCTATGTGTTTAATTCAATTGTCTGATAAGGTCATGAGGGGCGGATCGGCATGGCAGCTGTCCTTTTGAAAGAAGGAGAAGATTTTGACTGTTTGCAGACCTACAAGCAGGTCGTCAACTACCTCCCAGCGTACGCAAGACCTCGATTCATCAGGATTCAGGTAAGGAAAACAAATGAATTTGCTTTGCACTTATGTCTTACTTTGTGCCCCTGCAGCCGTGTGCCACCTGTGGCAGGTAGAACATGACCTATCTACCAGGGCTTGTACCTCATTTTATACAATGCCGAACCTGTTTGCTCAGTTCAGGTCACCTCAACTCTTCAGCATTTCTGGGTAAAAACAAAATCATTCAGCTGTTTTTTATTTACAGATAATTCTCCTAAAGGGAAGCTGGTGATCAATCAAAGTATAATGCAGAATATGAGTATCAGGGTCTATCAAGGACATTGTAGGTGATTATTGTGTTAGTGCATTAATGCAGCAATTTATGTGGCTTTTTTCTATACTTACATCATGGAAAGCATGATAACCAATTTAAACATGGCTAGATTATATAAATATAGAAAATAACATTTACCATGCATATACCTTTTTAAAATTTGATTTAAGATCCTCTTCATTTTGTCGCCCCATTTTTGAAACCAAATCTACACTCATGTTGATACCTTAACTTAGATATCAGTGCTCTTCTTTTCCCAAATTTAAAATCTGTACACCTCACTGCGTGGAACTGACTGGGATCATTTAATGCAGCTTAACATGAGGCCAGGGATTTCTGTGGCAGTACAAATTGAGTCAGCTGCCTGCAAGTGTGAATGTAGTGGAAACACTGAATTTATAAGGACATTGATAAAGAGACAAATGAGGATGTGTGACATCTGGTGGTTACCCGATCCGATTATTAAGATCAGTATTTGTGGTGCATCCCTAGAGCGTTGTTCCTGTTTGTTGCTGTTTGTTGCTGTTTTTCAAACGTTAAGTTGGAGAAAATATTTTTTTTTTAAATTCACAACGTGTCTTGTAGCCCTGCCTGGAGATGACGGGGACATTCAAGATGAAGAAAATGAAGTTGGTGGAGGAGGGATTCAACCCAGCCCACATGGAAGATCCTTTATACTTTTTAGATACTGAAAAAAAGACGTACGTTCCCCTGACTGAGGACATCTACAGAGCGATCGCTTGCAGGGAAATAAAACTCTAACACAGAAACGTTAATACTCAGAAATGAACCAGACGACCCGTTTGTTTACACAGATGTGACATCTCATTTATGGACCTTTTGTAATAGTGAACTAATCTCAGGGACAGACTGACTTTGAAACGTTACATCATGTTTTAAGAGCCTTTTTTTAATTAACACAACTACCTTTTACAGTTTTTGTGAATGTATTCCATATTGCTGACAATATATGCTATACAGGCATGTCTTACTGCCACTGTTGTACTTTTAATAATTAAACTCTGGTTGTCTTTTTTCCCCTGACTATTAATTTATGATTCGCCAGATAAATTGTAGCATTTCAAATTTGTAGTTTTTAGGCAACAACAAAAAAAGATTGCATTAGATTGAAAGAACTCATTCAGGCCAGATATTACACAGATGTACATAAACCTTTAAGACCTATATGTGTTACATATTTGTACAATCTGTGGTGGATTTATCAGTGAACCTTTGCACTGTTATGCACAGCCCGTCTTTGCTTTATCAGCTTGTGTGCACTAACATCACATACTGTTTGACTACAGCTTTATTGTGTAACGTAAGTGAGGGAGCGTTTGGGTCTTTAGGTTATTCTGCACCTAAATTCTCTCTAAACCTAGACGCCTCCGTAATGTGCTCCTGCATCTGCGTTTATGGACAGGGCAACTTTCTGATTCTGGTGGGGTGGTTCACTCATACAACCTTTGACATACATTAATACTCAGACTTTGTCACAAGCTTAGTCACATGGCAAAAATTTTGAAATCAGCTGGTTTCAGAAAACTGAAAGTAAAGACTCTTTACTTCTTGTTACTTCACTGTCTCATTGTTACTTCACTTTATAGTCCAGTTATTTTATGAAAAAAGGTAGGACAAATTGCAACAGAAGCAAACTCAGCTGATTTTGTATCCTCAATATGTCCTGAGTAAGGAAAAAAAAGCCCCGAAGAATCCCATTAGGGCAAAGTTTCGAAAAAGAACCAAATATAGCCCATTCATACGCCTATTCATTCTTTTTCTCATGTGAATAGGGTAAACATTTTAACCTTTAGATATCACCATGAAAATTACTAAGTTGATTACTTACATTAAGACAAACAAAAAATGGATTACAAGTTTTTTGAAATTGTTTAACATGGGCAAACGGTGCATAATCTAATTAAGTATGTGCTAATTTGCAAAAATACCACAACAGATCTAAACATTGGGTATAGCCAGATGAACATGTCTTGTTGAATCTTATTGACATATAACAGTAAAAGACTTATTGTTAAGGTCTAAATAATCTACCCAGAATCTCATCTTCATTCTCGTCACAGGCCATCTGCATTGAGTTTGTGCAGCTCACCAATAATAGTCGTACCACAGCTCAACACACATCCAGATGTTCCCAATAAATTGTAGTTGATCACCAGGTATGTTTTATTAATGTAGGTTGAATAATCCATGTAGGAGAAACAAAAGGAAATCTGTCTTGCCTGAGTGACAGCTTAGTGACAGTTGATTGACAGTTGAGTGGACCTTGAATGAATGACTGAATCTCTGCCCCTTATGGTGACATTTGTTTGCCTCTAAAGTCTTTTACTGTAAGATGTCAACAAGATTCAACAAGACATTTCCACCTGGCTATAGCCAATGTTTAGATCTGTTGTGGTATTTATGCAAATTAGCACATACGTAATTAGATTATGCACTGTTTGCCCATGTTAACAAACAATTTCAAAAAACTTGTAATACATTTTTTGTTTGTCGTAATGTAAGTAATCAACTCAGTAATTTTCATAGTGATATCTAAAGGTTAACATTTTTACCCTATTCATGTGAGAAAAAGAATGAATAGGCGTATGAATAGGCTATATTTGGGTCTTTTTCGAAACTTTGCCCTAATGGGATTCTTCTGGGCTTTTTTTTCCTTACTCAGGACATATTGAGGATACAAAATCAGTTGAGTTTGCTTCTGGGTTTTGTCCTAGGTTGACCCCCATTTTGGCTTAAAATGACTGGACTATTACTCCAATTGGTCCGGTACACTTGTTTGATGTGGAACTTATACAAATAACAACAAATACAAAACAAATCTACTGAGAATGGACTTTTCACTAAAGTAGGAGACATGTTTTATCTAGTTAAACTTAAATATATTTAGATTTGGAGGTAGAAGACATAGATGTGATTTTTAAGATTTTTTTTTGTAACTCAAATGATTTTGTTGTTGTCGTCAGACAAATTATTTTAAGCTGAGTGGCTTTATACATTCAGTTGCAAGTTTATCAGCTACACCTTGATAAAGTGAATGCAGTCTAATACAGCAGTATGAAATAAATGCTATCGTCGTGAAGGTTATAATGTACAGAGGTGTTGATTCAACTTTATCATTTTGGAGGCTGTAGTTTTGTAAGCTACTGTATTGCATTATGATGGTGTTTCTATTATTTTGTCCACGCCACTGGGGGTAGGTTAAATAAGAAACACCCCTCTGTACTGTATAACGCAATAAAATTAAAGGTGCTCTAAGTGACGTTGGGTGACATTACTTCTTGTTGACGTTTGAAGTATTTTCAAACAAAACAAGACTAGCTCGCCCCTCCCTCCTCCTCATCCTGGCCCCTCTCCCTCCCTTCCATGCTTCCGCACACTAACCCCCCCCCCCCACCCCCAAATCCTTCTTGTCGGTTATTGGCTTGAACACTGTTTGTGTATGCTTCGTGGTGAAGGTTGGCACAAATTGTTTTTGTTGGCGTTTGTGGAGCCTGGGCTGTCTACAGAGACTGCTTTTTTTTTTACAGTGTGTTCTGGGGACAGGCAGCTCACGGATAGTGAGGAGATGTTTGCTGTATGTGACAAAAAATGTTGTAGCCTAAAAAACGCGTGACATCGCTATTACAATATCTTTATTGTGACTATTATTGCCATTGTTCATCATACCCCCAACCAGCACCGTCAGACACCGCCTACCAAGAGCCTGGGTCTGTCCGAGGTTTCTCTCTAAAAGGGAGTTTTTCCTTGCCACTGTCGCACTTGAGTGTGGTCTAGACCGACTATCTGTAAAGTGTCCTGAGATAATTCCTGTTATGATTTGACACTATAAATAAAATTTAATTGAAAAATTTAATTGAAAATTGAATCGCTTAGAGCACCTTTAAACAACAATACAAACTACCAAAATAAAATAAAGTTGAGTCAACACTTTTCTACATTATAACTGTAATGACAGTAGGATTTATTGCAGGACTGTTGTATTAGACTGCTTCAGCTTTAGCTAGGTGTACCTGATAAACTGGTAACTAACATGTCCTAAAACACCTAGGTTTTTTTTAATTATTATGCTGTTTGGCTTTTTCCTTTTCCTTTATAGTGTTATATATCTTTTTAGCACGTTATAGGTTTACAAAGTGAAAAAGCCCAAAGGGACTTACCATCTTCCAGAGAAAACACTGTTCACAAACTGCTCCAAACAGCTCTATTGTAGTCCAGCTTTACTTCCGTGATGACCGTGCGTGACTATGTAACACATGTTATAATGCTCACCTAGCTGGTAGCGTGGCACGACCTCATACTCTGCTTCTGACTGGCTAGTAGTCCTTACCTAGGTCCTGCGCATGTGCGACTCCCAACAAAGATGGAATAGAAGTGAGATGCCTCACTCTGTAGCTAAAACAGAGAGCTCAACACACAGGGGGAAAAGAGGAGCTGCAGCAATGTACAGTACAACAAAAAATATGTTTTTTGAAAATTAAACCATGTAAACCTATTCTGGTACAACCTCATAATACAATTATGAACCTGAAAATGAGCATAATATGAGCACTTTAAAAGACAAAATGAACTTATTTCTGGCCTTAAAAATGAATTTTCTGTTTCCGGTTCACTGGCTGTTTAAGGAACATGAAATTATGTTGTGGTTAATATGCCACTAACTTGACTGTTAGCACTGGATTTACATTAATGCGAGAAGAATCATCCACCTGACAACTCGGTTCACTGAGTTCACATGTGGAACAAATTGGGAAGCCGCTGTGAATGGCAGAAGCGTTGCATAGTGACAATACAGTCGGCAACTTCACAAAAGGAGTCCTTGGAGCGGTTTGGCAGAAAAACAGTCTGGGTGTGTCGATATGTAAAACATCTGGAAGTTTATATCAACAAGACACACTAATCGAAGCAGCAGTTACTTTGAAAATGAATTTATTTATTAATACAGTGGTATACTTAGAAATGTGTCGCAAAGGAAAAAAAAGAAGTTGAACTTAAGAAAAATCAAAATAAATAAAACAAATGTCAGCCACACGGGAAAATAAACTAGTGTTGGGTTGAAGCAGTGTTATCATATCAAAAGAAAATAGTACTGATGTGCCATAATAAATTGTCTATTAGTACAAAAATACATTTCAGGGCACACAATACAGCATCCAGTATCACAAATAAAGGAAGGGACCACTCTTCACAGCAGACCCCCTCAAGTACATCTTTTAAAATCATTTAAACCAAGCACTTCTCTATTTTGTAAATAAGAATAAAAAGTTTTCTGACTGTTAAAAATGCCTTAAGTAGTGTGTGTAGATGTTGGTAGAAAAGTCAGACTTATTACTGCTTATGTCAGTTCCAAGGCTCAGGGGTATAACCAGAATACAAACATAACCAATGTAACTGCTTTCTCTTTTTAAACAAACGTTTTCTCTTTTATACAAAATAACAAAGATGTACAAAAGTTCATTTACAGAGAACCAAGGCCATATACTAGCAATATGTACAGCCACAATTTAAACATCTTCTAGCTTTTTGTATTTCCTCAGACTTCATATGCATAGCAGTAAAAGAAAGCATACCTTTTCATCAGCCTCAATTATTCTCGTGTGCTAAATCCAAGTTCACTGTTCATGAGAAAATGCAGAGACAACGTTTTCTTTCGTAGTGATCGCTATAACTGAAGGATCCAATGTTTTAAAGTTTCACTGAAAAGTTAATATGCAGATAAGGCATCACTGCTTGCAGTGTACGATGGAATTTTCATGTGTTGAACTTAGTAGTAGCAGGCTTCTGGACCTGAGTCATAGCACATGCATAGATCTCTAGACAGCAGGAGTTTGTAAAATCAAGTCAGTATATTTATCTACGGTAAAACATTGCTACATCAGTTTTAAACAGAGAGAGCCCCGGTAGAACAAACGGGCGTCTGATGCTAATCCTTCATTCTTCTTTATTATTTTTTTCATCTTTGCGATGCCTACTGTACGTCTTCCTTCATGAGTCAGGCTCAGCATTTCTCAAGTCCTCAGAGATCCTTCATGAGTGAAACGCATGACCACAGAACTCACAAACAAAAGTTTTGCATATACCAACTTTGCTGTTTGTGAGTGTTCTTTTTTTAAATTTTTTTTTTTTTACAGTACGCAAAAATCCCATTGCAATATTAAACGAGTTTCCAAAATTCTCCTTTTTCTTGCACCACTCTGACTTTTTACAAAACTAGCTAAAAATGTCAAAACGGATTATTCAGTCTGTGGCACTGGTCATGCATTCCAACTTCAGTTCCTTTGTTTAAATAACTTGTTTTAATCTTTATTTTTTGCAAGCCTTGAAAGCACCGGAAAAAAGAAAGAAAGAAAAGAACAAGAGTACAGCGTTGGGGATGCTGGACTACTCCGACTCTCCTTGTGTGTGTGTAGTTATTTTTTCTTTTTTAATTTGTGGGCACAGTAAACAACGTGAGAGTATCAGGTTCATACTTCATCGAGCACCCCGCTACGGTGGAGGGAGTACGGCAGGGGCACCTGAGGTCCCCTGCTTATCACATTCAGTAACAGGCCAGCTGTTCCTCTTCAGAAGTGGTCAATGAGCACAGACACACAGTTTGCACCCACCAGGTAGTTTGGGTCTCCAGGGAGAGATTTGTTCTGCCAGGTTTTGGGATCACCTGCAGGAAATAGAGACATGATATCAGCTGCTGGAGCACCTCCCTTCCTCTTAAAAACACAGAAAAAAAAACACAGTAGATGTTCAAAACATATCTGATAGATGTATCATAAATAAAATATGTCTCAATAAGAACATGTGCGACTGATGGTGATTTAATGCATACATTAAAGCAGGAAAGGAATTCCCACTGCTTACTATGAGGTTATGCGATTAGTTAATGCTTAATGGATTATTTAAATTATATGATACCAAATTAGCTAGAATCCAGTTCCATAGGAAAAGGGCATCTGATCATCTCTGAGCACTGGTTCTCATAAAAATATGTAGCTACACAACAAAACGGTCTTTTTTCATCTTTATGAGGCTGGTGGCTCGAGGCTACCTTAGCAGCTACTAGCATACAGTAACTTGAGTTGCACTGTGGGTAACATAAGCGTCAGGTTTTGACAGGGAAGAAGAACGTATGGAATAGAAAAACGACGTTATCTCTGCAGCATCATAGGTCACCATACTGTAGGTGTACCCAATAAAGTGATCAGTGAGCTTAAATAAGACAGATAAAGTTTCACACAAGATCACCATTACAGTGTAAGTTACCTGGTTCAATTCTGTCCCCTCAAATAAAGTCATGATACTAATTTACAGACAATTACTTAATGTATATCCACTTTAAGTATACAGTACATAGGCATTCATTAATGATTCGCTAATCATATAAACCAATAGTGAAATGATAAATTCATAAGATATATAAATCT
Source organism: Sander vitreus (assembly GCF_031162955.1). Taxonomy (NCBI): domain Eukaryota; kingdom Metazoa; phylum Chordata; class Actinopteri; order Perciformes; family Percidae; genus Sander; species Sander vitreus. Next base: position 17,231,810 of record NC_135862.1, on the reverse strand, counting down.
TATAAACCTACAACACATGCAGCTGTTCAAAATACTTAATTGTCATGTTAAACAATAGTATACATGTAAAAGACGTTCAAGGCTGCAAGTAATGATTATTATAATTACAGATAAATCTGCTGATTATTGTCAATTAATTGTTTGGTCTATAAAAAGGACAGAAAATAGTGAAAAATGGCCATCACAAGTCACTTGATATAGCTTGTTGTGTCCGATCAACAGTCAAAAACCCACAGATATTCAGTTTACTGCCATATAGGACAAAGAAAAGTAGCAATAATTAAGGAGCTGGAAGTTACGTAATGTCTGACATTTTCTGTTGACTGGTTCAAATCTATTATTCAACTAAATGTTTCTGCTCTAGTGGTATTGTACTGTTTTTTTCATTACAACTGCGTGGAAGCCCACATTTTGGAAAAAAAGGCTCTTCAGTTTACATTATGCATTAAAATAAGAAAACAACTCAAATCTTCAAACAGCACATGCATGAAGAAGAAGGGAGGGGAAAAACAGAAAACACATGAGATGATTAAAATGAGTCAGAAAGAAACTCTCCTCTCTAATCACAAAAGCCAGCCCAAAGACCCCAAAAGGACAGAGGACAGCGTACCCGACGAGGAGTCGGAGGATTTTAGAGCAAAAGACCAACCATCAGGGGTCATAGACGCACAGTGAGGTAAGCGCAGCTCCACCGGCTTCAGGAACTTGAGTCCATGGGGGCCACACATCACCAGCGGACTAAGCAGCGTTTCTCCTGCACGGAAAACACAACAAGATTTAAATTCCACGACTTAAACATGCAGGAATTAATCAGCACAAAGGGATTATTTATTACCCAATCAGGAGGCAAAATGGATTTTGTTCCCAGGCCTTCATGGTGAATGAGAATTAACTGTTAACCAACTTGCCAGGTTAATTAAATTACCATACTCCCCTGGTGCTTGATGTTAATTAAAAAAATCCTCTAAATAGAACTTTCTAACTGTATAACCACTGTCTTGCTTGTAAATCAGCTATTTATTTAGTTCCATCTCTTTAGGGCTTTTCTATCCCCCGTTCATACTTCTTCTCATAAAGATATGGTCATGCTTTTGTTTCATTGTAGAGCAGCATCAATGTGAAGTGTAAACTGTAGTTAGTCACAGATACATAAAATATTAGGTCATGTAGGCAAAATCAAATCTACAATTAATTATCCAATAAAATGTACTGCTGAAACTTTATCCTGATGTAGCAATTCATTTAAAAAAATACATGTACATGTATTAGGGGGGGGGGCCTCCCGATACAATATCATCACGATACTTATGTCACGATATGATATTACTGCCATTTTAAACATATTCTATAATATTCTATACATTATAAAATATAATATGCTGAGATACACTACCGGTCTAAAGTTTGGGGTCACTTAGAAATTTCCATTCCACTCCGTTATAGACAGAATATGGAGCTGAGATCAGTTGCATTGTTTTTTTAACCAGGGCGGCAGTTTTCAGATTACATTATGTGTTTACATAATTGCAAAAGGGTTCTCCAATGTTTTCTCAGTTAGCCTTTTAAAATGATATCAGATTAGTAAACAGAATGTGCCTTTGGAACATTGGATGAATAGTTGCTGATAATGGGCAATGTAGATATTGCATTAAAGATCAGCCACTTCTTTCTACAACAGTCGAGAACCCTTTTGCAATTATGTAAACACATAATGTAATCTGAAAACTGCTGCCCGATTAAAAAAAACAATGCAACTGATCTCAGCTGGTATTCGGTCTATAATGGAGTGGAATGGAAATTTCTAAGTGACCCCAAACTTTTAACCGGTAGTGTATATTGCAATTTATTACCTTTTTTCCAAATTAAAATTTTTCCCAAATTTCAAATGATGTCCCCAAAAGGAAACTTTGTCAACATCGGTTTTATCTATTTCTCTGTTTGTTCATCTCACTTAAATTTTATTGTTGCAAAATGAGATTGTCAAGCAGACAAACTGACCAACACATATATAATAATAGATCGATACTTGGCGTCTGTGTATCGATACAGTATTGCCACGGAAAATATCGCAATACTGTGCTGTACCAACTTTTTCCCCCACCCCTAACATGTATGCAGTGAAATCCTGCATTAGCTCTAAAACTAGAAAGTCACCAACTCCCTTTTTTACAGCGGTTATTATATAACTTCAAGTGTTTTTTTTTTCTCTCAGATGTAGTTTGTTTCAGGATATAAAGAAAGGACTGACCTTTCTCCTTGTCGAGGGGGGGCAGGATGCTGTTGTCCCGGCACACCTTGAAGTAAATCTCCTGCTCCACGCTCTCGGGGATGGCACCCTGGGGGATGATGATACTGACACCCGTCTCGATGGAGCTCAGGACCCCTCCGTTACAGTTGAAGATCCCCCGGGCGGTGGCCACCACTGTGTGTCCTTCATCCTCGTCGTCATCGTCCAGCGTGCTGGGGCTGAGGGACGGAGGCACAGAAGTCAGCATCATCAGTCAAAACAGTGTAGGTAGGGAATAATGCACAGCAGAGGACACGAGAACAAACCCCCTGTGAACAAACAAGTCTCTTTCTGTCTTTCAGCAGCTCAGTAATTACCCTCAGAGAACTTCCTGCTGCTGTTGAATGGGAAAATGTATGAGTTTCTCACCTTACAGGGATGGCCCTGGGGATGGCGTTGATGTTATTGTGCTGGTATTTGGGCCTGTTGTCCATAGTGCGCGTGAAGGTGTCCAGGCCACTGTCGTGATCCATGGGCTGTGGTGACAGCTGAGGCTTCCCAACGCTGTTGCTCACCACAGTGGGCTTACTGAGGAGGTCCGTCTTCACCTGTGTGTCGTTGGGCAGCAGGTTGTGGTTGAACTTGGGGCTCTCAAACTTGCGCTCAAAGGGCCGGGCTGAGCTGGTGTACGGCTTGGGGACGTAGCGGTTATAGCTAGTTGGAGCAGGAGCACCCAGCGTCTTTGGGGGTGCTGCATCGGTGCCGTTGACCGGGAATTTGTCGGGGAGGCCCCTCGGGGGCAGGTAGCCACCTGGTGCGGGTTCGTCCCTGCTGGCCGGCCAGAGAGCTGGGAGCTCAGGTTTAGGATTGGGTGAACTCAACGGCTCGGGTATGGAGTTCACTGGAAACGTATGAAGGAAGATACGGTCACTTAAATACAGTCTTTGCCAAACTATTATATTCTTGCATTTTAGATGTTTGGATAAGGCTTTCGTTGTATTTACAGTAAGCACAATACAACTGCATTGTTAACATTAACAACACTATATATATTTAATTATATATTATAATTTAAGGCTTCACCTTAGGCTTAAAAGGAAATTGTGAAGAACATTTTATAGACCAAAAGATGAATTGATCAATTGAAAAAGGAATTGGCAGATTAATCAATAATAAAAATATACGCCTTAGTCGCAGCCCTGAACAGTAAAAGCGACACATCCTTGTATCTCTACAATGTCAATAATGTACACTAGATAAGTACATGATGAAGAGAGTCAGGCAGGAAAAGTAGCGAGAGCTTACCGTCATTGGGGCTGAGCTTGGGCAGTGTGTTGGGTGGGATGGCAGACGCGGGGGGCCCATACTGTGATGATGGGCTGATTTGGGGCAGGGGTTCATACCTTTTTTCCACTGGACTAACCTTCTCTACAGATTCAACTCTGCAGTAGGTAGACACAAACAATACAGTTAACAAAAACAATAATGAGTCTGCAGCTGGTGTAACTAAAGAGCTCAGGAGTTGTGTACATCAGCAACCAGTGCTGACATGAGGTGTGCAGTTATACCTGTTGTATGGGTAGGATAGTTGAGCTGGTTTGGGCATATCGTGGAAGCGGTTCATGCCAGGACTGGGTTGGCCCATGGCCTTGCTGTCAAAGCTACGGCGATCAAAGTAGGACAACTGCTTCCTGTAGTACTCCTCATCCTCATCTGGGTCATAGTGGTTGGAACGCACGACATCATCCAGGGGTTTAGAATGGGGCTTCTGTGGCTCAGGGGCCCTGGATAGGAAGCAAAAAAGAAACAAGTAAAACAGCTGCAGAGATTTAAACAGTAGGGACAGACAGTAGGATTGGCCCGCTGGACAACGTTCTGATGAAAGAAACCTCATAAATCCTAATTGCCATTTCAGTCTTGATGCTACTAACAGTGCGCTCATTGAAAACAATGTGAATATCCCAGACAAGGTGAGGAGCTCACACGGACAATGTGACTAGTACTGACCTTCTCACAGCAGGGAGAAATGAGGTTCCTAGTCTGGATCAAAGCAAAGGAAGTATATTGCCAGAATAAGCCTGACAAGCCGGACATCCAGCGTCCGGCTTTGCCCATTCCCTGCTGATATCTGTGTGTCAAAATCCCTTTCGCTACGGGAAACAACAAGAACAACCTTGGAGCTATCAAGCTCACGCCACAAATAGCAAGTTTGGAGAAAAAAAATTGAATCATGCAATAAGGCAGGTCTGCTTGGTGCTTTCGGGAAATGATTGTAAAGATTTACAAAGAATATCTTTATGTAATTTACTCTCTAACTGGGACGTTTCAAGACCAATTGTCAGGGATTGCTACGGACTAAGTTCACATTGCAATACACTGGTAAAAGCAAATTACGTTATCCAGCTAATTTAAATAGCTCACATTACTGTATTGTGTGTACAGCTAACTTCATGTGGCGTTTTCTTTTGCAGGGTGCAAATGTTCCACCAAAACAAGTTCCTTCCCGAGACTATTTTGCAGTCGTTGCGTCCAAAGCTTAGCACAGCCCAAAAGGATTGTGATTGGTTTAAGTAAATGCAAACAACACAGAGCTTTTTTCCTCCTTTCCTAGAAAGTATCTGTGGTGTAGCCAGACCTTACTCCACAGCGCTGTGGAGATAGGTCTGGCAATGGGAGACTATGAGGTTCCCAATGACCATGCTTGGCCTTTGGATGCCTTTTGTGTCTTTGCACACCGAACCAGAGTCTGGCATGCTGCACAGTGCCTTGTGTCCATTAGGTGGAGCTCAAACAGCAATAAATAAATCCTTAGCAAGGATCTCAGAGTTGTTCTTCAATCACCTACTCTGCAGCCTGGGGTGCTGTAATGAGGACTACATACCTATAGGTGGATTTCTCTTGCTCCAGGTTGCTGAGGGAATTGGCTTTGAGGACTGGGCCAGGTGCACTTACAGGTTTAGGAACATCTGCAGGCTGAAAAGCAAAGGAAGGGCATCTCTTCAGTGCTTCTTGGATCTGATCCAGATTTTTGTTCACATGAATGGATTGCATGCATATATATATATATATATATATATATATATAGCACTGTGCCTGACATCTTACACAATTACAAAAAGTAATAGAGTATTTTACTAAAACAAGCTTGCAGTTTCAAGTCTTCAAGTCTCTAGACTCATTCTGCAGTTTTTTGACTGATGCATCTGTAGTTTGTGAAAATACCATTTGGCCTCTGTCGAGTAGAAATTGTTAAACATCTTTAACAGGTAAGAAAGGCTCCTTTCTGACATTTAACCTAACATGACCCATTATGGTTCTAGTTCATTTTAGGTTTAGGTTTCTAGTTGAGCTTTAGGTATTTATGTTTGTATTATTCTATTTTCTTATCTACCTGTTTGAGTGTTTGACATGGATAGACTACGTTAGCATCTTTGTTAGCCATCCTTATAACTGTGATGAAGTTACTTTGGACTTTAGAGCATAAATAGCACAGGTTTGACCCATTGAGGTGACAGCTGTACACCTCTGTGAAGAACTTACCCTGAGTGCTGATTCTCCTCCTTCTTTAGCCCTGTCCATAGAAACAGACCGTTTATTCTCAAACATCTTGACTCTGTTCAGCACCGACTGCGGTTTCATTGCCGGGTCTTCGTCCAGGTCTTCCCGCGGCGGAGGAGGGAGGGGTTTGGAGCCCGGAGTGATCGCTGGCTCACCTGGAGATTGCAGGGTCTCTGGTTTAGGGAGGGGAATTGTGGGTTCAGAGTTCATCATAGGGTCATGCATCCCTGTCTTAAAACCCCGATTTGGAGGCCCAGAAATGTAGGCGGGCCTCAAACCAGAGTCACTGTAATACTGCTTTGGGGGCTCCGGTGATCGAGGTGAATTAATGGGAAAGCCGTGAGGTTCTGCCTCATAAGGAGAGCGGGCATCATAGGCAGCTGGGGGGGGGGGGGTGGGGGTTCATCATAACGAATGGGCCCAGGTTTACTGTGGCGTCGTCTGCCATCGTAGCCCACTGGTGGGGCCTCATCGTAGCGCGGCTGAGGGGGGCTGTAGTCCCTCCCTGGTCCGTCGTCGTAGGGGGAACGTGGGTTGTAACCCATGGGTTGCTGGTGGCCCGGCTGGTACCCTGCGGGCTGGGAGGATGAGGTCTGCTGGTCATAGGGGGGCCACTGTTCGTTGTAATGAGGCACACGGTTGTCGTAGTGCAGGTGTGAGTCAGTGTTGTGAGGCTTTGGTTCTGTGTAGCCGCCTCCATCGTATCCGTAAGGCGGGTGGTCGTATTCACGGTATGGCTGTTTGTCCTGGTACGGCGGCTGGTGACTGTAGCTCAAAGACTGCTTCAGGCCATGGTTGATTCGCACAGGGTCCTCCATATTGTACAGATCTTTCTTGTACATCTGTGAAGAAACACAGAATGAATACGTCCATTATATCGACATTATTTTGAGCTTTTAACTATCACCAGGTTGGAGGACAGAATGCAGTCAGGGAAAAATGCTTTCCCAACACTAGATTAAGAATAATTTAAAGATTAAATTCAATACTGGAATATAAACTGAAACCTTGAAGAACTGAACATGTATAACATTGACCAAATCATTACAAAATAACCTTCTACCATTTAATTAAATAAATGTAAATTCAAAGTGCAATTACACAAGCAAACCTTTCTCCATTATTCAAAAAGTGTTCTGAATGCCTGTTTGACAAGATGCCTCTCAAGAATGATGATAATAATCCATATGGACACAGCTGGGTTTTACACAATAACACATTTTATAAATAGTGAACTAACAAGCATTTTGCACATTTCTGAAAGGCCTCATTTCAAACATATGATGTGTAGCCTGTAGACAGCAAATTCAGTTAAAGTACTTCCTATGGAGGAGGATTCATTTGTTGACATCTACTCAGGACAAAACTACTAAACAGAAGACACAATGCAGTGTGCTGATCTGCTGATGTAAGTTTGTTTTTCCATAGGGTGAAATGCTTGATAGAAATCATTACCAAGAGTACTGTCTGCAGGTTAGCTTTCATCATGCAACCAACATTCAGTTTGCATCTAGTGCAACGTCAAACTACTGGCACTACAACAGACGACACATTACGATGCCACTGTAAGTGCTACTATCGTTCATCTACAGAAGAGAGTTAAAGCTAAAAAGGAACCCAAAAAACATTAGGAGCCATGCAAAGGAAGTAAAAGGCAACAGTTAGGGCTGGTTGTGGATGTCTTCACCCTGGTCAAAGACTCAGATGTGCCAGTCCTTCTGGTCTCCCAGCCCACTGTGGTGCATGTGGACTAGTCTGTCGCACATTTTCTCTGGGAGCCAGAGGCACACAGTGGGCTCAGTGAGTCACACAGTGTGGGCATGTCATGCAGAGAGCGAGTGGAAAGCATGTGCGAGAAGACAGGCAGTTAAAACAGCAGGCTGGGGCCCAGGCCCGGTCCGAGTGGCTGGTGAAACAGCGGGTACCTTTGGTTCTGGACCAGGCGGTCCAGACGGGTGGGGTTCATGTGGTGTTGGTGGGGGCTGAATAAGCTCAGGGGCAGGGCTGGGGCTGCTAAGTGAGTCAGCCTGAGGAGCTGCGGCTGCAGCAGGCGGCTCCTCGAGGTGCATACCCTCAAGCTGTACAGGCTGCTCAACAGCAGGAGGCGCTACCACCGTCGGAGGCAACGAGGGCATGGGCAGAGCAGCCTCATCTTGCTGTGAAGTATTGTTAAGAGACATTTATAAAACAGCCCGCCTACGGCACACAAAGTACAGCTCACCGCAACACCATGATCTTCTTCCTTACACTGAATCAGTTTTACACCAGCCAGAGAATGTGGTTAGTAGATAACATACCAGTAGCTTCTAAAACATGTTTATTACTTAGCAAAGGACATTTAATCTTAACAAAAGGTCAGGACACAACAGTGAACACAAAGGAGCTATTCCTCAGCTCTGCAGTACTTTTAGCCATTCATCCATCTCTGAAGGATGCAGCCTGCAGTGGCCTGCCTGCCAAGCTAGATATGAACTTTACCTGTTGCGGAGCAGCCATCTTGAACCCAGCAGGGTCTATGCGACTGGCTGGGTCGGGCTGCACAGGATGCTGGTATCCAGGGTAACCAGGGGTGTCCTGAATTACAGGTGGGTCCTCTCGCACAGGCTCGGAAGAGCGGGTGATGGCGGGCTCCGTGGGAAGACCCACCTCGTCATTCAAAGTCTCGTCCAGTTCCTGGTCTGTGTACGCTCCACCCTCTGTGTCTGTGTCCTCATAGTCAGAAGTGTGGCGGCTGTCCGTGCTATACATGGAGTATTCACTACCTGGCGCCGACAGGTAGGACAGACGGTCGTCGTGGATGTCCAAGTCATCCTCTGTAGTGCCATCCGCCTTAGCAGAGCAGAGAAATGATCATCTCATGTGTCGCTCAGTCAGACTAACAGGAATCAAAAAATATTGTTCAGCGAAATGGAATGAAAAAAACCGTCTCTCACCTTGCCCTCTGACACCCACACCAACTGGTTCTGCTGTTGCTGGATTGTTTCTTTCAGAGCTCCATACCAGCCATCATTCATATTGTTTAAGTTGATGGTGGCTAAAAGAGAATCATTTTTAGTCACAGTCACTTCATGAAGAATCAAATATGTAAAAAAGACAATTTACACACTCTGCACACTCACTGGTGAACAGGTGGTGATTATTCTTCCTCAGTTTGATGGCTCTCTCATAGAGCTTCCTGGCACTCTTCCTGGACTCTGGACACAGTCTGGTCCTCATGTTCTTCACACCCTGCTTAGTATCGGGATTTAGGAAGACTACAATTGGATACCACTGAGCATAGTTCAGCCTGTCCACAGCATTCGGCGTAATGTCCAGGACAGCATGTTTGTCCTTTATGAGATAAAGACAGGAAAGAGGAGGGATTAAAAATATATCTGTGACAAAATAATCTAAAAACCTACAATGCTGTTTATTAGGAGGCATACTCACTCTGTCAATGATCTGCTTGATGGTGTGAAGACGGATGATTCCTGAACTACGCTGGTCTGTTCCAGCATCTCTCGGCTCACTCTCTGGAAACAAGGTTAGAGGGATTTATGAAGAAAACATTTTTAAGTACTAAAAAGTTTAGTGTAAGTTGATGTTCACAATCAACTGATCTACAGTGTACTGTATGTACAGTATAATACATACAAACATACTTGCTAGCTCAAAAAGATCGGGCTCTTCTCTGGAGAGCTTTTCTCGAGCAACATCAGCGATCGGCCCAAATATCACCACAGGTCTCAGGAAACCAGCTGCACAAAAGAATAAAATATTAACAGGCTCAGAATGCAGCTTCAGTCTCACACTGACATATTAGATGATTAGATTATATGTTAGATTCCTCACCCTCTCTCAGTACAACTCTTTCATAAGCCGGGAACTTTGTTTGGACAGGCTGAGAAGAGAGGTCCTCTCTGCTTTTCCTCAGGTTCCTCTTTGAGCTGCGAAGACCACGGAACCTCCAGAAGTCAGCCCGGTCACCCCCTGCTGTTTTGGGGAGAGTGTATTGCACACTAGACAGCTGCTCCGCTCTGTTGATAAAGGGCAGAAAGAGACAGTTCTTAATGTAACACAAGCTAATGGATGTGTCATAATTTTGGCACAGCTAACCTTAACTCTGCCAATACCTAAGGACAATACATGGCAATGATTATCATTCCAGATTTAATATAAATAGGTGGACTGACTGTCCACTGTTGTGACAAACATTTATCAAGCATGTCACTCTTTGAGATAACTGACGATTCAAGTCAAAGCAGACAGGTGTGTCCGTCAGGATGCCCTTACCTGTTTTTGTTGGGGATGATGCCCCTCTCCACCTCTTGGTGGTTCTTGCCAATGCGAATAGCCAGCCAGGAGCCCAGTTTCCCGTTGTAGAGGGTGTCCACCACACGGAACACCTCACCCTTGTTAAAGCTTAACCCATACGGAGATTCCTTCTCATACTCAAAGTGAGTCCGAATGTAGAAGGAGTCGCCAACATCCGACTCCACGATCCGCCGATACACTGAACAGGAGAGAGCGAGTCAGAAACATTGGGCCAATGTGACCGATATAAATTAATCTCTTGTCTCATTTCCTTACTCACTTCACTTACCATCTTTCTTCTTCTGGGCCAGAATGGTGACCTCTTCACCCTTAGGAAGGTCAAGGAGGAACAGCACCGCCTCCTCTCGGATTATGTTTGCAAAATCTACATTATTTACCTGAAAGTTTGGGAACAAAGAGGTTACTGCTTTATGCTTTTGACAAAATAACTTCCCTGTTGTTCTAAGCTTAAGTTAAGGAGTAGGCTTCATTGTTCAAAGCGTGGGTGACAGGAGGTGTGACTCTCCATTTAGAGAAAGGTTTACATAGCTCTTCCTGTTCTCAGTATTGCCTGGGTAACTGCAGCTTTTACTGCACTGCAAAAACTCAAGCCATTCCTCTTTATACTTGGAAAAAGGAGGAGGTACAAACAGAGAGATATATGGCTTTGAGGAAATGGGACGAACACAGCGAGAGGAAACATGGTTTTCTGTGTGTGCTCCTTCGGGGCCATTGCTAAGAGACCAGCCTGGAGGTACAGGAATTTTGGAGCCGCCAGTGTGTAAAACCATGAATAAAAAAGGGAAGAACTTGAGGATGCATACCCAATAAAACATGGCTGTTTACAGACACTATTAGTTAACCATTGTAAAAACAAGGAGAAGAAAAAAATTATCTTTTGTGACATTTAATAACAGCTCTAAGTTTAGGAAACAACTCTTAAATTCAAAAACAACTACTTGATTTCAGCTGTCAGGTTATACACTTGCTGTGTTAAAAATAAAGTATCTTACCCTGAGAATTTGGTCGCCCTCCTCCAGGCCCTCCTTAGCAGCTGGGCTATCCTCAAGCACTCCGGCTACGAAGATGCCCACGTCATTCCCCCCAGCCAGCCGCAGCCCCACACTCTCCCCCTTCTTGAACTTCACCAGCTTCATGCTTGGCCTGAGGGAGGGGAATAAAGACAATAGTTAGGCTGATTTTCTTTGACATGACAACATTTGATGGCATTTCCCTCCTTGCAATGCAAAATTCAATTTATGAATAGTTGAGTGACTCTTGAATGGAAGCCAGGTTTCTCTTTTGTTTACTCTTCAGTGAGATTACAGAAGATGTACAATTGTTCTGTAGAAAGAGAAAGTCAATAGTTTTGCTGAAGACAAAAATAACCACAGTAAACCGTTCGTCTCACGCACAAACACTGATAGTTGTGCATCCAGTCATATTCAAAGCTGCTTATTCAAATTGCCAGCAAACCAGTGAGCTGAACTCTATGCCTTGTGGGAGCCAAACTAGGACAGTGGCCGTTCAAAACGTGCCTGTTTGGTAGAGCTGATTGCTTGGCCAGTGGTATTGCTGCTTGTAGCTTTCTCCAGATCCATTGTACCCCAAAACAACTTAGAGGGACCCCAAAGCACTTAATATGCAACCCCACTGTATACTACTGACTTACTGTGTACTTCTACTTCAGAGGAAAACATTGTACTACTACATTTACCTGACAGAGAAATGTTACTGGTTACGTTGCAGATTTAGATTTTACTCACAAAAATTCACAATTTAAATGTGGAGTAATCACATTTGCCTCATGGACTCATGGCGGTGTGCCATGCGCCACCCAGCTGGCCCAATAGGAGAGCCAATCAGCAAGAATATTTGTTAATCAACCACCAGAACCATATCTTGGCTCAACAGCATTCAGTGGCTTTATTTCAGCTACTTCAATGTTAACACAGTCACAGTTAAAACGGAATGGCAGGATGAAAACGACATCGTAGTTTATAATGATTCTAGTAATACATGCAACGTTGGCTAGGCCTGTAACAATTATTACATAATTGTTTAATCGCAATTATTTTACATAAACGCCATTTCTTTGTTTAACTGCAATTAATTGCTAACATTAGTCCTAATGACCTGTTGATGGTAATAGTCAATTTTATGTTAATTTAAGAAAACAATACAATGTTTTATGATAATAAATCAATTACAGTGATATAACAAAAATATGTAACCTGGGGTTCATTCAAAACTATTTTTTGTTTGAAAAAGTAACTAAAGTATTTTTAAATTTGACTGAAAGAGACAATTATATTGTTAATCGCAATTATTTCTGAGACAATTAAAGCTTTAGTGCGTAACTTTTTGATATTGCCCGATACATTTAAGCCATTGCTAAATAAGTTGCTACAAAGCTAATTAAGACTATTAGCTCCACACAACTCTCTCTGTATTTCTCAGTATGGCTATGTTCAGAAGATTGTGTCGTCTGGCGACTTTCGCACGCAGAAACTCGAGTGAAGATAATGACCTCTTCTGAAGAGTCCATCATGTTTTATTAATCCTACGTGTCCTCCTTGGCTACAAGCAACTGCGTGGGGAAGGGGTGGGGGCTGTGCGCGATCAAGGAAGGCTTGTATCATGTGGACGCGCCGACAGTTTTGTTGTCATTACTTAGAATTCCTCATGGGGGCGACAGAAACTACGCACCATAGCTTTAATTGTACAGTAAAATTTGGAATTGTTACAGCTCTAACGTTGGCTTCTTGTAATATATTGCTCATATTTTCGCCTTGTGTGAGGGAGCTATAGGTGTACTTAACATCAGATTCAAATAGGCATATTATTTGCTTGTTTTAACGGAGGTATTAACATTGCATACGTTTTTAGTGGTGAAAGTTAGTATGGCAACCTCACACAAGAGTTGCGATATTCCGGTAGGCTTTCCACGTGTGCTCGTAAACTCCAGGAAAGTGAAGAAAATGTTGTTGGTAGAGAGCCGGAGCTGGTGAACCGCAAAATCAATGAGCCCACCAAGGATGTAGCAACCCCGCTGCTGTACAGAGCCTCGTACAACAGCTTGCTGCGTGTAACGTGTTTTGCGCTCGGATCGGTTACACACACACACACACACACACGGAACTGAGAACTTATGGAGTGAGGCGCTTATAAAGGTCAGTGACCTATGTGACTCACATAGCAGTTTTTGTTTTGTAGATTTTAAGAAGACTTTAATATTTGATGGATGGGACATAAATATTACCGTAGGATGCTATCATCATGGGCAGCGCTTGGCACAGGGGCATCAGAGGGACTGACTGGCAGGTCTACATCTGGCTGTCCAGGCTGAGCATACACCGGCTTGGGCTCTGAACAAAAACACAAACTCAGGTTATTGATGAAGATAGATGATGAACATATAAAACATGTTTAAAAACAAAGGAATACTCCCTCAAACACAGTCACAATCTTACAATACCACAGACACATGTTAGACTGAGAACAAGTACACTAAAGAAAGACTGTTCAAAACCACACACAGGCAAAGTGTTATGGCACACACACTCAAGGCACAGAGTGTCCTAAGCAGGGAGGTCAAACAGAAAGGCAGCAGAGTGCTGCAGGCTGGGGAGGAACGTCAGACACGATCAACTCATACGGTTTATTTTCACTTGGCTCCAGGCAAACTCAGCCAGGCTCAGCAGGCGTCTGGATCTAACTTTTTTTCCGATAGTCGTGCTTTTAAAAAGAACAAAAAATGACTGGTTTGAACCATATGGATTTTTTTTTTTACTGTCATGAAGTCATTTAATGTTGTACTGCTTATTATGGACAGGGAAACCCACACCAACATGTTGTATTTGCTCGCAGGTACAAGACACAAATTATAGGTGTACCAACATGTCTTACACAAAATGATTAATAGCTGATTTGTGTCTGACCTGGGAGTGGTGGGAGCGTTTTCTCCTCTCTAGCAATAGCCGACTCCTTCGGTTTGGGCAGAGGAACCTCCTCTGGTAGCTTCACTGGCGTTGAAGCCGGCTTCGAGATCCGGTCGTCATCACGACTTCTATGACTGCAGACAAAAATAGATGTTTTTGTACGATTTATCTTTATAAAAGGAATATGTAAGATTATAAATAGTGTATTCTGGAGATGTAGAGCTTGGAGGCAACTGGGGAGCTTTAAGGCTACATCTTGACTACAGGCCGTAAACAACTCAACACAAAACCCAGACTGGATGAAATTTTCTCCTGACCGCAGTCAGAAAGGAAAAACAGGTAAAAGGAACGTCTCACGCCTGAGGCTGAATCTTAATCCTGAAGGTCACCACTTTGTCTTTCCACTCTTTTATGCTCTATTTTTAGAGCAGCTTATCTAAGGTGCCAGAGTGGATTCTGTCCTCCAGGTGAATTTTACTGTGTGGCTCTGGCTGTAGACCAGTAACAGTTTGACTTCAATGCCAGTTTTAAAACAGTTAGGCCACGTAAACTGATACACAGTGACCCTGGCCAATTACGAGTCAGTAAATGATGACAGAAATTCCTTGTGTTTTGATAAATACTGACAATCCCGTTGTGTTTGAAAATAAGTATTCAGACGGGAATAGAAGTAGGCAAAGCAGGTTTTATGGCTCTGACTCACAAGGCTGCTCACTGGCACAACTTTACTGGCAAGACACTGCTTTTATTCACAGGCTGAGTGACCAAGTAACCATCCAGGACTCTGTTTGAACTGGCTGCGGAAGAACAAACTTTTTCAACCTATCCAGGAGGAGGCCCTACTTTTAACTGCCAACTTCCTGAACTGAAAAAAAAGGTCACAGGTCACAGATCCAGGTTCAGATAAACAGTATCATCCTGTCCCAGCATCTCCTTTCTGTTAATTAAAATACTTATTAAAATGTGCTTCAGTAGCCTAGATGTGTCATAAATAAATTATTACAACATATTGTTGGTTTTGGCTTCTTAGTGAATCTTTGTGAATATTGCCCCAAAATATATACTGCAAGCGAAATAGAGCAAAATCAAGCCAGACATTCACAGACATAAAGAAAGAGCTTACAAAAGCTCATATACATGAAAAAGGGGACAGTTGGTGACATTCTTTTGTTCTTTCATTGTTGGAGCCATATTGTCGTTGTGCCAAACGTGCGGTTTGCCAACCAAAACATTCAAGAGACACAAGGATCCTGTGACACTTTCACAGGACTCTGTCATCTCAAATCAAAACAAGACGTGTCACTGAATAATTGATGCTGTAAAGCATCACTTCAGCAATATTCCATTAAGTAATAATTTGCAGTTATAGTCATCGTTGCAATAGAGAAATTATACATTTGAAAATTAGTGATTTGTTCGTTAAAGTCCTAACACCTAAAACGAGACCTACTTGTCTATTAATCTACATTAAATCTATTCAGGATTTACTACCACTATTATTAGTAACTACTCACACTGAGTAATGGTCACAAACTTACGGTATTCTCCAGCTGTTGACATATAAAGGGAATAAAAAGGGCAGACAAATCTCATTAAGTGACTGTTGCTGTTCTTAGAAGCATTCTTGCTTTTTGCATTGCAGTTTTCCTGTATTTGGCATATAGCTTCATCATCAAGACTTTTCCAGTTCAAACAAATTAGCAGTTTTTGAAACTGATGAATAAAATCACAAAATCACAGAGGACGTTAAACTCCAGACACACAGTAATATAGGTTGAGCAATGAACCTTTACACTAAGTAGAGTTTTGACCCTAATTTTGACCAAGAATGTCTCTTTTGCAACTTAACAGTTGACTTTTGCTCGGGTCAATAAGCAGTGTGAAGGGGGAACAACTCTGGTGAGAGAGATTAAGAGTGGTAAGAATTAATGAGGTACTTTCAAACAAGGTTACAGTCACAGAATTACTGAATGGGCTGATGGCTGGTATAATCCTTTACAACCGTAAACAAAAAAAGGCCTGTCTTAATAAACGAAGCACATACATTATGACAAGATCAGTAAAAGCTTTTTTTAAATATTAATATAGGGCTGAAAAAATGTTTTAACTATTAATTAATCTGCTGAATATTTTCTCAATAGTAAACAGCACCCATCACAATTTCTAAGAGCTTACAGTGATGTTATCAAATTGCTTGTTTTTTCCAAACCTAAAAAATAAGTCAATTATCACAACACATGGTGAATATTTTTCTGTTGATTGACTAATTGATAAATTGTTTTAGCTCTACATTATTGATATGGAAAACAGGGTCGACCTCTAGCTCACCCGGTAGAGCGTGTGCCCCATGTAGGCCGAGTCCTTGGCCTGGGTATAAATCCGACCCACGGCCCTTTACTGCATGTCACACCCTCTCTCTCTCTCTCCTGTCTATCTGTAGTATCCAATAAAAATGCATAAAAATGGCCAAAACATAAGGAAAAAAAAATATGGCAATTTCAGTCATAAACATGGCCAATTAAGTGGTTATAATAACCTAGTTGTATTAATATTAGTAACATTTTAAGTGGTAATTTGTCACTGCTGTGGTGTTTCTGATCAGTTTGCAGTCAAATAATAATTTTCCCCTACTGAGACCTCAATTTGTTCTTAGATTTTTTAAATTTGAAATCTTAATTATTGTTGGTACTCGATCGCTCCTTTTTATACTAAGTGGAGAGAGAAAGTAGCAGAAATAAACAAAAACTGAATCTATATGAAAGTGACCGATTATAATTTTACACTGTTGCCTAAAATATCAATTTGTGACGTATGGTCTTTACCTGCCATTGCTGATTTGTGGGGGCGAGTGTCTGGAGTGGTCTGAGGGTTCAGATCTTCTGTCTGGAGAGCGAGAGCGGCTGCTACGATGTCTGTCATGTGATCGATTGGATTGGTCGGATGCCATAGAATGGATATCTGAAATGTCTGATCAAACAAGAGCCACTGTTCAACGACTGAATTCTGAAATACACACTGACAGGTCTGGCTTTTCAGCTGTGCCCCATTTCAGCTGAATCTAACACTTAACACCACTCTCACCGTCTCTGTCGGAGGCGTTGGCTGAAGGAATGCTGTCATCGAGGTCAGGGATGTTCAGCAGGGTCGCCCTGTCATCCCTCTGAACAACCATTTTTAACTTGCCCTTTGACCTTTCTATGAGCTTCTTGGCATCTATCAAGGAGAGGTTCTCTGTCACTGTGCCATTGATCTGAGATAATCAGAGAAAGACGCTATTAGGCATGGCAAAACAAAGAACAGACCGATCATTTCAATTCAAAATAAGATACATCAAATAAAGAGGTCTTTGTTTCACATTTGAACCCAATAAAATGGTCATATGAGAAGTTAAAGCACAAGATCACATGCAAATTAAGTGCAACACTGATTATATCTGTCAGGGTCAAATCCATTTGTAAGCTTCAGAATGAGCTATCCAGTACTAACTTGCACATCATTTTGACAATTCTTCCTTTAATCATTTGAGTAACCTTTTTATTTCCTAAGTGCTGGCTTTTAATGAAAGTAACATGACGTGTGAGAGGGCTGGATGTGAGAAACAATTGATTCAGAACAGCTATAGTTATGCACAAAAAGCTACATAAAGCTGTTAAAAGAACTGAGTTACATCAAGCAGATCATGCTGCAACTGTAAGTGATGTTACGCAACATTAGACAGTAGAAAATATAGACTAATACATCAGTACAGTGAGTACTCGTCAATTCCATAACAATAACAATTCTTCTCTCCATTTTCATCAATACAAAAATGGAAAAAAAGCTAATGTAATGTAATTTCAATCTTTTTATTCATGTTTAGTATTTTATGATATGAAATGAAATGTTCACCAGGCTTCTTGTCTCCCTCTTCCTCACCTTCAGAACAACATCTCCTTCCTGGATGTTGCCGTCCCTGGCTGCCAGGCTCTCAGGGGAAATGTCCTTGACAAAGATGTGGCTGGCCAGGCGCAGGCCATATTCTGCTTACAAAGTGAACGACAACAACAAAGACCATGTTAGCACAGAGTTCACGTGTCCACACCGCACTGACTGCACTTTACTGTCAAGCTGCTGCTCCCACTTGGATTAACAGTACTGAGTAAAGACGATTAATTGCTCTTTTACTTAGATTTACTTGAGGAAACTTAAGATTTTGCTGTGGCTGGCAAGTTTTGTTTACTCTGGCAGTTGACCAATGCTGATTTGGATCTCTTAGTCTCTCCTTAAAGGCTGGCTGTCTGGTAATAGTTGGTATAAAATGGCAGGTGATTTCCTGGATTACCTCAAAAAACGTTGCCTTCCTTTTTGTTATCCCCGACTTTGTGAGCCTCACCTTCATTTTTGCGGGATTTGACAAGTGTGACCTTTGCAGGACGTGGGGGAAGGTTGTGTGACCGGCGGTCTGAGCGTGGGGAGAGACTTCTCTCCCGCGAGCCGCTGCGTTCACGTTCGCGGTCCCTTCGCCCGCTGCTCCGCCCGCTGCGCCTGCCCATGGCCCCGCCCACACCACTGTAAGCGCCGCTGCGTCCGCTCCGCGTCTCGTAAATCTCTTCATCATAGCTGTCCTCCTCCTCGTCATGCTCTGACATAGTTTCCCTCTCCCCTAGGCGGCCCATGGGGACATGCACCTTCCTCTTCCGCCTGATTGTCTGGCCAAAGGAAATGAGATATGAGATCAGTTACAGTAAGAAGAATCAATCATGTATATTTCTCCATTAATCAATTGTGAAATATATAAGAAATGTCTAAATGTCATACATGTTAATATACATATGACAACACATTGTAATTCCTGACTTTAGTTTTACTTTCAACAACTAACCACAAAATAGTTTCCTAAAGGAATTCACAATGGGAATTTTACACTCACAATTTTGGCAATTTTCCCACTTTTACGAAGCTGCTGGACTGCATACGCGTGCTCCACATTGTCCATGGAGACAGCATTGACCATAACAACTCTGTCATTTTCCCTAGAGAGGGGACACAGAGATATGCGACATGCTGGAGTCTTTCTGGAGCAGGAAGGGTAATTTAATACGAATAACTAGCAATCTGACCGCACTTCCATTAATAGAACAAAATCTTACTGCAGTAGGCCTTCTGCTGGGCCTCCTTTCAGCACATCTGAGATGACAATGGAGGTCTCGCCACTCTGAAAATGAGGGTTATCCCGACCTCCTGATATGGCTATCCCGAAGCCAAACCCTGGTGCCTGCACACAGAGAAACATAGATTAGGATGTTGATTTAGCAGTCTGTGCGGACTAAAATCCTGAACATTATACAATGGTCTGACAGAGCTGACTGACAAAAGAAAGGTCAACTTGTACAAATGCCATTGAGACTCTTAATCAAATCTACAGTATTACAAAACATACACAAAATCCGTATTTTTTTTTCACTGCCAGCAAGCACATAGACTAATAGCCATAGCGAGTTGGCTTCTTCGGAGTGGTTTGTATGCAAAACATGCACAAAATGCAGTTTATGTGTAGGTTTTTTACGCTCTACAACCAAAAACGTGGGAGAGAATCATGCAGAAGAAAAGCTCTGTGATAACTGTTAAATCTGCAACTGGGAACAAAGTAAGCCATTTCCTACATGATGTGATCCTGAAAATAGGAGGGGGGTGCAAGCAAAGATAGCATAGAGATACTGGGACCAGGACAAGTTTCAACATGGACCGATGTAAAGAGCATCTGAGGGAGGATACCTACCCTGTGTAGCGTTACTGTGTGCTGTTCCCAAATGACAGTCTCCTCCATTGCTGCGCTCTGGAAGACAGAGACACAGTACAGTGCGATTAACACAAGAAGTTGATAAACACAAGAAGTCCAACCGGGTTTAGATCCAAAGATGCAAAATTAGGCAGCCGGAAAAACTGATGTCGTCTTATGACACACAGATTTAGTCATTCACTGTAAATTATGTTTTGAGCAAAAATGGCAAAAGCTCACTGGTTCAAGCTTGGTTTTCCAAGTCTTCTAGGATGGTAAACTCAATATCTTTGGGGTTTGGACTGTTGGTTAGACAAAACACTGCATTTTAAAAATAGGACTGGAAGTAATGATTACTTTTATTAGCGATTAATCTCCAAACCATTTTTTTTTTTTTTTTTATCAAGAAAAAAACAAGTCACAGACAAAATTATTATTCGAATTAATAAATTGCAGTCAATCGGTGTTCAAGCCAGTTTGCTCCTGAAATGGATATACACAGCAGCATTCTACCAGAACTGTGAGTTTAACCTTTTATCTAGTTCTGCAGGATGGCCCATCATCATCATCTTTTTCAAGTGAATAATGTGGATGTTATCAGCACAATCTAGCTAATTGCCTTTCTAATGTGTGCACTTGTGCTTTCAGGCACAGATGTACAGTCAGTGCTTCTGCAGTATAAACATTATCTTGAGTTATGGAAACGAATAGCTATCTGAGGAATTTTGGTTTTATTTTATGATTTGCATCACTCCTGCACTGCAAATAAAGGATGGAAGACATAATGCTTAGAGAACAAAATCCCACACAGAAGAATTAAGTAAAAATGATAAACAGTCTAAAACTGTACACATTTTGAAATTGACTGACTCCCATTTCCCCTCTACTAAATTAAGAGTTTGTTAAAAGAGGGAAGCAGTCTCTGTGTTTCTGGGCTTCTCACATGCGAAATCTAGTAAGGATGCAAACTGTCACAGCCACTATACACATACAGGGCCGCACACAGCTGGTTATTGGGTTTGTTTCAGGTTTTACACTGTTACCTATTTACAGTGATACAGATAGCACTGTGTTGTGCTTGGTACACTCACACATCTTGCCAAACAGACCACACAATATCAACATACTCCTTTATAGTAGATCCACAGTATGAGGTCCCATGTTTACAGTGCATTGAATACAATTATACAACAATGCAATGACAAAAACAATGCTAGATACAATGAGGCCACGCTGACAGTACGTCTTTGATATTAAAGCACACCCTGCGTCATATGAATAACCAGAGAGGATAAGATGAAGGTCGACTCCTTCAGCTGTTAGGTCAACACTGTCCTCTGCCCCCCACAGCTCACTTCTTATCTCATCTCTTCTTCTACAGCATTTTACCTCCACCACAATCTCACTTTATACATTCAATGGCCTATAAAATACTATCAGGTCCATCCCTTTGAGGGAAATTACACCCCACATCACAGCACCTAATGCAATAATCCCCATTCGTCATGAAAATTGATCCGAGGAGTGTGACCTTAATAGGTGAGACGATTACACATTTTCCCTTCTGCTTTGCTGGTAATTTCTTTGACACCTCAAACACTTACAGTACGGCCACCTAAGCAGAGGACTCATTGGGAAGAGCGATCTCATGTTGCGGCATATACAACAAAGTGTGATGACAGATGAGCGAAGGGAGATGAATCTTATGAATCGGTTTCAACGCGTGGACCCTCAGCTGACATCGTTGCCACCTTGTTGGCAGCTTCAAACCCAAAACATCTAGTGTCAGTCCAGCAGCTTCATGTTGAAGATTCCTCTGCACCACATCATCATGACAACCTGCCTAATAGCATGGCTATATATTTCCCAAAAGTTATAATGAGCAACAGGCAGAATACTTAAAAATTAGAATAAAAAAATAAAAAATAAATAAAAAAAATCTTTCAGAGAGACAATGTCTTTTTTGTTTGTGTATGATACAAAAGTGTAAGGAGGTAATTTAGCCAACTGTCTCTGCTGCCATACTGTTTATTTGTTTTACCACCTAGGCTTCCTTCAACACATCGTCCTCATGTCTGTCGTGACTTGTCGGCCAAGTGCCAAATGTTAGCTAGTGTCTGGGAATACAGGCAGCTGAATAAATCGCCACAAGTGGCCCCAGACGTTCTCAGCTTGGCAGCAACAGTCACAAACTCAAGCAGCTTATGGTGGGACTCACTGAAGGAGGGGGAACAAAGGTTTCAACAGGGGAACTCCGCTGGCATTTTACATTGAATACACTGCACTAGAAAGAGGAAAAAAAGACATCTGAATATTAACAAGATTGCTGAAAACAGAGGCATGAATTCTCACTGGAAGGTTTGCTCTTTGGGGAGGAGGATTTATGCCTTGTGTCTTCTTAATCAGCACTGTGAAAACGCTGATGCAAAGAACTCGAACATTTTGTCTAAATTTATAGATGGTTGCCACTAAACTGCAAAGTTATGGGAGGTACTTGACATTCTTACTTTCAGAAATTCTTTATAGGCATTTATGCAGCATAACAAAAATGCACACACACAAACGTATAATGTTTAGGCTCTGTGTTGCAGCGGGGTTGTGAGAAATGTGATTTTGTTGTCTGGAAAATATGATTAGAGAATGCTTACTGTGTCTGATCCTATACAAATAAATCACCATGAACTTAATGAAATGTATAATCCCAAATGGAGCAAAACAGAAAGAATCTAAATTGGAGTAAAAACTGAACGTAATTTAGGAGGAAAAAAACAAAACAAAAACAAATTTAGCAGGGTCCAGCAGTGAGCATCTCTCCTTCTCCCAATCCCCCTCTTTCCCACACACACACACACACACACACACACACACACACACACACACACACACACACACACACACACACACACACACACACACACACACACACACCTACCTTTCACTTTGAAGGGATGTCATTTTGCTTTCTCTGCCTATAGAGTGTGTTGCTCTGGTAACAGGGGGAACAGTGTGGTGTTGTTCAAGCCTGACATTTTCAGGCCGCGTCTGAAGGTTCCTCTCAACCGTGGGAGGTTTAAAAAAAGACACAGCTGAATTAAATTAGAAACAAAAGCTTTTTTTGCATTTTAGATGAGCACACTATATTTGTTGCTACATGTACATCTAAACACAGTCTGCACTATTGGCCTTTGTCAAAACCAAAGACCTCAAAAGTGCTGTTCTTCGTAGGAATTAAGAATGATAAAAAATAAACACTTTGCAGGGGGAAAAAAATTGTTTGTATGCTCATGGCATTTTGTCTCACTACCAAACCAACACGTTAGTGCCCTATTCAGAGCCAAAGACTACTCTCAAAAGTCAAGTAAACGTAAAAGAAAGACAAGGGAAAAGTCTGAGTCAACTCTCTGCTGCTCCTGTGTACAGTCTGTACTAAAGTTGGGTCAGCATCCATGGACTGATGAGTTTTTGTGGCACTGTTGTGTACACCCTTTATGGCTACAAACAACTGGTGCCAACAGAAGCTTCATGAAATAAGCCAGAGCCAGGGCTGGCAGCCGCTCCACAGCGGAGACACACTATGTCGGTTGGGTCAAGCTTGGGGGATTACAACCAGGCAACTTGGGACCCAGCACTACAACACAGATGGACTACAACACAGATGGACTACAACACAGATGGATCACACAGCTGAGTGGAGAAAGGACAGGAAAGCTGTGGTCAAAGTGGACTGTGTGAAGTCAATACACAAATGGTAAATGACACAATTCTTCAATAAGTCCACTGTTCTTTTATTCCTCGGCAAAACACTGTCTGTCAAATAAATGCTCTAACATTAGCCTTTTAAGCATATAAATCAATTTGCAACTGATTAATTTCCTAAATTGTATAGAAGAAATGATTAGTGAATTGATCAATAGGTCGATCAACAGAAATAATAATTTTCTGTAAATTATGTTT
This sequence comes from Sander vitreus, assembly GCF_031162955.1. Classification (NCBI taxonomy): domain Eukaryota; kingdom Metazoa; phylum Chordata; class Actinopteri; order Perciformes; family Percidae; genus Sander; species Sander vitreus. The sequence continues at coordinate 17,208,079 of NC_135862.1, read as the reverse complement.
TAAGCAAAAATGGCAAAAACTCACTAATTCAAGTATAAATTTTATCGGTTTGTTTTCCTGTGACAGTAACGTGAATATCTTTTCGGTTTTGCACTGTTGGTTTGAAAAAAACACTGCATTTTAAGTAGGGCTGCAACTTACATTTACTTTTATTATCGATTAAGATGCAGACCATTTTTTGGATTAATAATTTGGTCTATAAAATATCAGAACATAGTAAAAAATGCTAATCACATGAGTGAGTCCAAAACCCCAAGATATTCAGTTTACAATTATATAAAACAGGAAAAAAACTATTAAAATATATTTTTGCTTAAGAAATTTGATGCAGTATGTAATATATTTACTGTATTAAATCCAAAAATGACCCCATGCGTCATCAGATATTAAGGAAAAATGCTAAGTTGAAATACTCTCGTTTTGAAATTTATGTTCCGTGACGGAATGTCTGTTTGTGTTTTGGCCTGTGTATTGTTATCAACTGCCCAGCTTGACAGTCAGGCCGGGTTGCCAAATATACCTGTAAAAACGTAAACCCAGCGCACTACAGCTGTAGTACAGCCATGGAAGCAGCAAACAAACGAACGGGATCAATGGATTCTATCAGACCTAAAAAAAAACTTGGCATGTTTTTAACAGTTGCCTGACCAGAGACGTAACAAACCCTGGGTAAATATTGGAGATGTATTTGAAAGATGGAGACAGCTTAGAGCCCAAAAGGACGCAGAGTTGGCTAATTTCCTCCTGAACAGGTAAGCATTAGCTTCAGGCTAATTTATCACGGCTACTAGGGACGGGCATTTTATGTCATTTCAAAATTTGTGTACTCAAATTGAATTATATAGTACCGGTACTCAAGTTGGTTACTCGCAAAAACAATTGAGACACAGCCAGTAAAGTGATCCCGACTTGTCCTGGCTAACGCCGCCATGCTAACACCCCATAACTGCTAACGTTAGCTAACGTTACCGGAGGACCAGGCAAGCGGGCCACGGCTGTTTACAACGTGTAGCCTGTTCAGCGGCCGTAGCATACAACAGTGTTATTTTAAGCCAACAAAGGGGGGCTGTAAATCGGGAAGAGAGGACTGTGAGTTTGTGGTGTGTTTAGTGATTGTTGCAGTAATTCTAAGCCAATAAATTGTGTATTTCAGTCGGGTGGAAAAGGATGGCAATGTAGTGGTATTTTTATCAGTTTCTACTGTAATTCTAAGCCAAGAAGTGTGTCTGTCCGGCGGGTGGAGAGGAAGGCGAGGTTGTGGGGGTTTTAGCGGTTCCTACCGTAATTCTAAATCGAAAAAGTGCGTCTGTCAGTATGGTACAGAGCTCCGCATGAGCACAGGCTTTTATGACTGTCAATATAGCCAGCGTCTAACGTTAGCTACTCCGCTGTGCTGTGGAGTAATGTCTGGCTTTGTGAGACAAGCATCTAGCAACATTGTTGTGGATGCTGCAGTCTCAGCCTGGCAAACTCCATGAACTTCGAGTCTGGGGAGGAGGAGCCGGGGCGACGACTCTCTCCAGTATTTTGAATTTGGACTGCAGTAACTATTTTAAACGCTAGCTGTCAGTATTACATATTGCACCTTTAAACAATGCATCAATTATCAGAATTTGCAGATTAACTACAAACTTGACTAATCAAGTAATTGACTAATCATTGGAGCTCTAATTTTAAGACTCTCCATTAGCTCTGAGAACTTGTATTTGGTATTTTTGGCTATTTGCTTACATTCTATAGACCAAACAATTAATTGTTAATGAATGATAAAATTACCAAATTTGGCTGGTTAAATAGTAAAAGGAGCTGCTCTTTGGGGCTGCATTGCAAGTTATTCTTCACATCTCTTTCTTTCCTTTCCAGATTCTGTACTGTAGCTACCACAAACACAGAAAACAGTCAACCCTAACCCTCCCTAAAATGATAATTTTCTAACCGATATAGCCAATTCATATGTGGTAAGTAAAAAATATGCATCATAAAAAGAAGAATATCTCCACTTGGAGACAAAAATCCTTAATAAACAATAAGTCATCACAATACTAACCTAATACAACCCATGAAGAGGGAAGCTAAGATGGTGTTTCAGTTTGTATTCCCTTAGGAGTATCGTTTAAATTAAAGAGTGCTGGCTCCCCAACTCTCTATTCAGCAGAAAAACAAAATCATATTTCTTCCAAAGAGGGAGCAGAAGCAGTATGGTGGGGCGTTCAAATCTCTGACAATAGATTTTGTGCTGTAGTATGGTTTAGGGGTGAGGCAGAACCTTACTCAATTTTGACCGCTCTGGGACAAGAGTAGCTAAAAATAGCTCTTATTAATTCTGCCGTTGTGATGCTGCAACAGAGTGATTTAAGGGAAACTTTCAGCATGAACACTGGAGAGCGTTTAATAACCTCTTGTTATATTAAATGCCACGGAGTGACTGGAACAAATGATGCAATACAACATATAAAATACATTTACTTTCTCTCTCTAGTGACCATTTTTTGGATTTGTTTGTAATGCCTGAGGAAAACAAAGAGAGGTAGTTTAGCATTTTCACAAAGCCTTTACAGTGCCAGTGCAGTGAAAATGTAGCTATTGCAACAACTACTACAACAGAGGATACTTAATGTAGATGCTGTGCTACTCACATGTTACAGAATGGTACTAAATGAAATTTTTAGTTCTGAATTGTGCTGATTAATTGAAACAAAACCAAATTAGGAAAATCACTTAAATAATTTAATAAAACACGATAATGGTATGATATAATATGATCCATTAAAGGATACAGATAACCACATCTCATCTTTCGAGGACCCCCCCCTTAAAGCTTTAGTGCGTAACTTTTTGATTTTAATGAACGTCCGTTACATTCAAGCCATTGCCAAATGAGTTGCTACAAAGCTAATTAAGACTATCAGCTCCACAACTCTCTCTGTATTTCTCAGTATGGCTATGTTCAGAAGATTGTGTCGTCTGGTGACTTCCCCGCGCAGAAGCTCGAGTGAAGATAATGACCTCTTCTGAAGAGTCCATCGTGTTTTTTTTTTAATCCTCCGTGTCCTCCTTGGCTACTAGCAACTGCGTTGGGGAGGGGTTTTAGAATTCCTCATGGGGGGGGCGACACAAACTACGCACTATAGCTTTAAAAAATAGATGATTCATCTCAAGGGGTTTATCCTTCTAATAAAATACTCTTAAAATCTTATTTTATTATTTTTATTTCTAGTATCAGTGTGAGATAACACCACTTTTTTCTAGATCCTTATTTGGGACCCAAATGTACTTCCACAGTCCAACTACAGATGGGTCACCAAATGATAAGAGCAGCAATAAAGCTAATGAGGCTCAGCCTCTCCAGCAAGGAAAGAAACAACTCTCATTTGCTCCAAAGTTCTGAGTAGTCAGAGCAATACAACCATTAAATCAAACCAGGAATGACACTGACACAAAGACGAGCATGCCAGCAATGAACAAATTGCTAAGTCAAAACGACGATACTTTCAAGACACTGTGCAAGTTGCACTGCGGCCAAAGACAGAAAAAAACAACAGGATCACACTCCACTGTAGCTGCTGGCAGTGAAGCAGCAAACAAGTAAAAGAAAATGATTGATCACTTCAGAAATTGAAAATGATGTGCAGGGGAGTGCTGACAACTGCTAAAACTCCCCTGCCTCGAACATATTCAAATGCTAATGAGGGCCCATGCCTTAGCACCAGTCAGCGGGTCCCCTGAGAGTTTAGTGACACTCTGCACATACAGCACGGTTAGACACTGCACTGTGGATCTCTAATGGAGGGGAAGAGATGCAGCAATGCACGAGTAATAAGAAGGTCAGATGAAACATATCAACTCGGACATAAAACTTAATTACCAACCATTACAAACATGAAAGACACACACTTGCATTATTTAAAAGGTTACAGTAAAACAGACCTCCACCTTATTCCCTTCTTTTTTTTGATTTGTTGCTTCAGTATTCAGATCAAACTGGATGCATCCAAGCTCAGAGGTACTTACATCAGTTCAACCTGGTCACTACAGAGGACACAGAAGAAAACATCTCCAACCTCCAGCTACTCCTCAGTAAATCCAGCAGACACACATCAGCAGCCTTAGTGCATAACCGCACCAATCAGTGCTAGGAGGGACTTGCCCCCACCTTCCTTTCCTTTCTCTTTTCTTGGCTCTGGAGCAACTGAAATTATGAACACAGGTGAGGGGTTAAGAAACACACCCCGCAGTTACACCCCAATGCTTCCTCTGCCCCGCAAAGGTCTCTTTCCTTTTCCAACATCTTTCTTCAAAATGTATCCCATTCCTCCAATTCTCTCCTTACACGCTCATGGGATCGAAGCAAATCCCCTCTGGCTTGGCAGCGATCTGTGTGGGATCTGCAGTTCCGCTACAGCATGGGACTCCTCTGTACTAGCGAACATCCATCCGCAGTGTAAACTGCTGTATCGGACTTAACCCCTGAAGTGCTGGTTGAGCCAGAGCAGAATTCATCAATTCTCTTTGCATGTGGAACATTATTACGGCCCTCCTCCCCAGGTGTGCTGCATAGCATGCATACATTATGCTCAACATGTCAGTGACATCCCATAGAGGATTCCTGACCATCAAACTGATAGTTAATAATAAAAAACACATAAGGACATTATACTTAGTTTTAGTTTTTTTTTTTTTTACACTGCATCTGAAGACAACACAAACACCATTATATTTTACCTCCAACAATAACATTTGCTAAAATTAGCAGGCTGCTAATAAAGCAGATTCAACTAATCTGAGAGGTGGAGGCAGAATGAGGAGAAAGCAAAGAGGCACGTGTGTAACATCCCAGGTTACACACGTGAGGAAAGTTGCTTAGGAAATTCTGACATCTGTAGGGCAACATATGTTTAACAGCCAGTTTATTCTAGATTTAATTTTCACTTTATTATTTCAAAAGCAGTTCAATAAATTCAACTATTCCATGGGAACATGAACTCAACAACAGCCTGCACTTAATATCCCCTTCAGGAAATGTTTATTACAAACTACAGCCCAGGTTATAATGGTGTTATTGACAAAATAGCTTACTGCATTGCAGTTTGCAACAAAACTAAAAACATTGTTCTATCCTGTGGAAAACGTTACTTGTATCTAATCAAGCAGCATTGCGAGGGCACAGTTAGACAACTTGTCAAGTGTTTATATTTATTTTAGTAATTGAATCATTTCACCCCATTACTGTTAAGACTTCTCTGTTTTCTATAGAGTGGCATACTGTATGGTTGCACACACATGTGAATTCACCCTAAGGCAACTTTAAGCATCTGCAGTATGTGCCAACCACATACATACTGAGGCATTCCTTGTTGTCTAAGGACTGCATTTTCCGTCACCACCAACAGGAAATACATTGTAGACAGAGTTGTTATTAAAGGCTGGGGCTATCCTTCTCTTTACAATGCAACTTTTGTTCCAGCTCATATTGAGAAGACAGGTGACACAACGGCAGAAACTACTGTACTTCTATATCAGACAGATGTAGCAACACTTCACTGTGCACTTCATCCTAACGCATGACATGATCAGTAAAGCAGCTCAAGATGCTTAAGTTTAACATAAAACATCTACTCACCCTCATGAACTTAAACATCCCTTACTGCCTGTAACAGACTGATTGTTCCTCATCAAATTCCTGACATCTATGAGATGGTTATTACCGATATTGCTTTATGTAAGGGCATCATTTGCATACACTATCTATGTCCTGTTCTCTGTGAGCAGGAGGTAACCCAGCAGTGAACACTGAAATGTGCATCCAGATAAAGTAAATCGGTGACTCAGCTAAGAAAGGATTTACATTGGCTGTTACAGATTTGATTGTGAAAGACAACATGCATCACAGTAATATCCAACAAATACACAAAATGCAATGACATAAGGAAGATAAGAAAAACCTGTGATACAGGGAAATTACAAATTGGCAAAGAGGAGCATCCAAGGTTGAACAGACAAATATTTAGCCCAGATTCATCATCAAGGTAGAACATGGATCTAACACCAAACCAAGGCCATGTTGGTCATGACATCCCACTTATCAGTCAGGATAATGAACGAGTTGGACATGCCTGACAGACACCCAGGTTAAATTTACATCCCTCAGAGCAGAGCCTGGGAGTGGTGAAAGATTCCACACATAGTTTGCTCTCTCCACCATCTTCTGCCTACCAGGCAGCCTACAAATTAATTTCTACATCAACCAAGGGGCATGTAGGGATCCCAAACTGCTAATTGCCTCAAGTCAGCAGTTGAGCCACTTCTAGATCTTCTTTTTTAATACATTAATGAGGACAAAATGCAAAGGTGTGATTACACGCTGCAAATTAAATAGTCTTTCCTCCTTAGCTCAAGCTATATTTCTTTTCCCAGCACATTTCTTACTTAATTATTTCAATAATCAAGAATATCACAAGAATTGTGGTTCAGACAACTGGACTTAACCATTCAAGCTTTAAAGCTCTTCTACTGTTGCACTCAACAATTCTGTGACTACAGATAATTTACAAATGTGTTTTGTTTTTAATTTCTATAACACAATGCACATTTTGATGGGACATTATATCTATACTTTCAACTTCAATCTGTATTTTTATGTTGACCTTTCTTTACTCTAAATAAATGTTTGTTATAAAAAAAAAAGTCATCTTTCTATCCCACACGTAGTGGTTATGTCTAGGGAAAAACACTTGACATAAAGTTAGTGGAGTGCAAAGATTTTTGTGCAGGATTCTCAGAGGCAGTCCATGTGTCAAATGGACATAAAACATTGAATATGACTTTAACACATGGATACCCAATGAAACCTGTCAAAGCTGCTTTGCACTGAGACAATGCCGCAGTACTTTTATCCACCAATGATTGGGTTTCCAAAATGGAGGAAACCAGCAGAAAAACCTTATTTGATGTGCTTAACATTGAGGATGACAGTCAACACTGTAATTAACAAGTGGTCAGATAAAATTTGTGTTTACACAGTATGACCAACACGACATCATGACTTTGCGTAAACATACACGCCACTTTCCTAAAGCCAAGTGGCGTGTTATCTGTACGCATTTTGAGCTATCCGCATGTATGTCTACGCCCGATTGACAATGAGGACATACGTCATGGTATCTCGCTGTGACGATTTGGGAGGTGCCTGAGCCCGCCCACCATTTTGGGATCCTACGCTATCGGTTGACAGGGGCAACTGTGTAAGAGCGTCACAGAGACAGAGCAGGAAAGACGGCTCGAGGAATTAGCATCACCGCGAACGGGTTGGGTTTAAGAAAACAATAACGGGATTTTTTGCCCTTCATACTACTCGCTACGGCGTAAATTCACACGCAATCGTAAGGTAATGCAAGTCAATGGAGGCCAAACGGCATTGATAAACACGCTAAAAAGTGAGTATGCGTCTTGATAACACGCCAATAATGGCATAAGAATTGGCATGTCATACATACTCCACTTCATGAGATCAGTCTGGTATGACAGTGTGTTGTGATGGAGAAGGTGTTGGTTGAATGAGCACAAGCTTAAGACCTATTTAATGAAGAATTCCTAGGTGTAGTTGCTTAAATGAGTTTGCAATCACCACAGATAGTCCGGTAAGAACTGGAGAAGATGTCCTCAAATGGTGCTTTATTAACTACTACACACATAATGCAAGCCACTCTGTATTACAGAGTTCAGATCAGTGAAGTGATGTGTGGTTTCTGCAACATAATGAAAAGGTAGGAATAACATGCTTTAATTATCACAGTAATTATGTAATGTACATACATAACTGCTGTATAATGTGTACAACAGTAACATATTAAGCAAACAGAGAACTTACTCAATTATGAAAGCAAGTTACTGCACCAAGGCCCTTTAGCTGTAACCAAGTTAAGTCACACATACATTAAATGAAATAAATGAGGATTGTACATAGAGTGTAGACCTGGTACATGTTCCTCAGACGAGACAAGACATCCTACTTCATTAAGGGCACATATTGTATTGCTAGAAGTCTCTTCTTTTGTCATAATAACACATCTTTACATTCCAAGTCAAGTTGTGTTGAAATCATCAAAAAATACTTTAATCCAGCACGAGTAGTCAGGCTGAGTTACATTATTACATGTGGTTTTAATGGTCTCCACCAACTCCTGATATCTGGCTCCTTAACTGCTAAATGCTCCACTATGTTCACCTACTGTTAAGTGTTGAGCAGGTAGTGCACAGTGGGTCTTTAGAGCCTGTACACTGCCTGTTGTGGCTGAAAGCAAAACATTTTATTATAAAAATATTTATTATAGCTGCTTTTAGTAAAGATATGATATTCCTTTTTTTTTTTTTAAGTATGCAAATTATGCAGTACAATTTTTAACAAAAAATGCATAATTTAGGAATCTGCTTTGAGTTTTAGATTTCTACAGATCAATGAAAAAAAGGAAAATAAATTACATTCAAACCTTAGATATTTGCTATCAGGGATAGTGGCTCAGTGTGAGCAGTCTATTTCCGGGCTTCACAGCTGGAGTCAGTGATCATAACCAGAGCCTGAGTGTGTCCTAAAGACATGGAGCAGGAAATCAGCCCCTGAACTCAATCAGCCCTGTGGAAGTTATCAGCACCCAACACAGAGCACATAAGAGGGCAGGAATGTGCTGATAAGCTGAGCCACTGACCTGCACCCCGCCTCCTCTCCGTCACAGTGATTGAAATGAGGATGACGGAGCCAATGAAAAACACTACTGATAAGGGATCTGCACTATAAGAAAAAGGAGGTTCACGTTGAAATGTGATTGATGAGAGATTTTGCAAACCTCTTCATCCTGATAATTCCACACCCCTTTCAAATAGGGATTTACGATTGGACTTGAGTTAAACAAGCAAGCTTCTGTATAACTGGAGCTATAAACATAACGAAAAAGGGGCCATTTGTTGAAATGGAGACTTACTGTTCGATGGGGACGTGGACTTTAAAGTCATATTTTAAGAGGCGTTTGCTAGGAAGTCTTAGCTTCGCCATTTAACAGAGAAATTACCTTTCAATGTTCACAGCACCCATCAATCAACTCAGACCATCTCCAAAAAGTAGCCTAAAAATGAGGTAGTATAAAATCTGTAAGAAGCCAAAGAAGATAGATACCAACTATTTAAAGCCTTACCTTTGAAATGTCATTTGACGAGGCCTATCAGTACGTGTAGTACAATATACTATGAATCAAATGTTGTCCATTGATACAGTTGGTTGTGAAGGTTGACAAAAACAGACAACACAAAAAACATTATTACAGTAAAAGATCTTTACTAGCTGAATGTGTCCCTTTTATGTTAGGAATTTTTTTAAACTGTCTATTGACACCAGTTACATTATAATTACATTCATCTCGTGCCAATAGAGCATGCAGAGAAACATTTGAGTGGACATAAAGAGGTGGATGGGATTAAACTGGGCTGCAGTTTATATTGAAAAAAGGATGAGATCTATTAGCTCAACCAGAGGGTGGCCATCTCAGTCTGAAGTTACACCTCTCAGTGGATGAAAATATCACAATGATACTAATTATAAAATAGAATCCATGGTGTAAGCAGAGATATAGTACTTCAGGATAGCACAGGCTTACTCATTAAATCATTTTTTTTCTAGTGGCACCTCTAGGCTATCACTAACAGTGAAACATGGCTCTCTCCAAAGTCTCCCACGATTTTTTTGGCATTGTTTTTCAGCACCCTCTCTCTTCACAGTTAGACCATTACTCTCTTCAAAGAAGCACCTGAGGACATCCACTTTGTTCTCTTTTATATTATTTTAAAAAAGCCATTTGGTTTGGCATTAACCAAGCATTATGCCAATGCATACCTACGGTTTAAAAATATAGAAAGTGTCCACACGATATTAATACAGTAATGCAGTCTCATCGGTACATCTGTTGTCATGTAGGTATGTTATAACCAGCAACGGATACGCCCCTTATTCCACAGTTTCTACAGATACACAGTACTACAAAACTGCAGTCAAATTTAACTTAAGTAGGCTCAATATCGGATACATTTGTCCTTCCAAAACCATGATGACTCAGGTGACTGCTGTTCCCATGACAGCTTAGGTCAACATGATTTACAGGCCAACATGTATGGCTGCCCTTGAGCAACTAAATATTCTCTTCGTCTCAAGCGACATGCTTGACAGAAACATCCCCTGCACAACACTGCCATCTGAATTATAAAAAAAAAAAAAAAAAAACGGTTTAATCATGCAATAAAAAAAATCTAATGGCTGCCACAAATATCATCTGTATTGTGCCTTCCCCACTTCATTTGACAAATCTGTTGTCCTGCCCAGCTCCCATTTTATATACCCATGACTATCACGAGGCCAGTGATGACATGTTTAAGTCATAGACCCAAGCTCTGGGGATGTGTAGTAATAATTCATCATACTTCCACTGAAAGATATACCAATTATATGTTGTGTTGTACATATGCTATAGTTAGAGAAGAAATGTAATGTATATTCTCTGAATAGTCTGTTGTGAGCATCCTTTAAATTCAAAGTCTGTTATCCATTATAGAAACTTGACAAATCAGAGACAATACAATTCTATGACAGGACTAGCCGATCTACCTTTTACAAAGTAAGTGAACACAACTCGATTGTAGAGGTGGACGATAATGACAACATTAAGAGCATATTTAATACCTAATAATTTGGACACTGTTAATGATGCTTGCATACATTATGTAATCTAAGCCAAGATTGTGAGACATGTTTGTGAGATATGTTGGCCAACCAGGCAGAGGCCATCACTGTTTATTTCCCACAGCAGTAATTAGTTCACTAATTACTTATCCCTTAAGGGGTTTTATTAGGATAAAGGTAAAGAAATGCAAACCGAATCATGATATTGTGATAAAAAGAATCCCAGATAATATCTAATTTTATATGTTTATATAAGTTTTTATCTCCCCACTCAACATGTTTTAATGTTGCACACCAGATAAATGTAAATGGGCAGTGTACAATGTTATATGTCCATATACTAGCTGTAGTTATGACTAGTTTACACCAAATGTAAACTTACAAAACAGAGATAACAATCTACAAAACGATAATGTCCAGCGTTAACAATATTCAACAGGTGATGATTGTTGCGTTTAGTTCATGTTAGCAGCAGTAACTTAGATACATCCCTTGGTATGGAAAAGTAAATAGAGAGTTGGTTAGACGGGCTAAGCTAAGAAAAACGCCGACTGTAGCCCACAGGAAAGCCCACAAATACAGCTGACATGACATTATTATGACAGCTAGTACAGACACCAGAACAGGCAAGCAGGTATTTAAGTGTCACCAAACTAAAGCCAGCTAACAAGCTAACGTTAGCCAACTGCTACCTAGCTTTACCAAAGCCCCACTTTGGTTTTACAGACAGAACATCAAAACAAGGTAAGCCACCGCTTGACCTTCCCTTTATTAAAAAAAAAACAACCGATGTCATATTTCTAGCAGCCTCACGATACCACTCCCTCTTTGCCTCTTGCAGTCTGACACTTTATTAATCTTCTGACATATTTATACCCTCTTGGTCAAATCAACCCCTAGCTGGCCGACATTTTGTTCCAGCAGCTAGGCTAGCTCATCCCAGCTAACGTTACCTGGACACTTGACGTGCGAACAACCCGTCCGCCCGATGACAGCTCGACCGCAAGGCATTTTGTGACTTGACATTATCGCTTATGCAAGCTCAACAAAAATAGGACAATGAGCATCGTCATTCATGCTTTAAACTAGAAGATAACGTTAGCATGTTGGGCAACTAGCTAAGAACTTAGCATACCGCGTAGATGCAGTTTTGCTAGCAGTGAGGTAGTTCAGTTACCTCGGCTTGCACCGTTATCGCTCGCTCGTACCCGCAGAGGGACACACATCCAGTCAGCTCCTGCGGCTACAGCGAAATACACTCTCCCAAATAACGTACTCACGGATAGATCAAGAAACCCATTCACCTTTCGTAAAAGCAATGATCCTCGCGGCGTGCTTGTGAAAATCTTACAGAAAATGAATGGAAAGGTCTTCCTGGTGTGGCTCCAGAGCAGCAGCCGCCGCACTGCAATGGCAGGCAGTGGATGAAGCCTTCCTTCTCCCACCCTCTGCTCTCACACTTCGGCTGCCGTCACCGCCGCGGTGACAGTGACAGGTTCGCCTGCCTGGAAGAAACCATTCCGATTTGTCCGCGAGGGGGAGGGGTAAGGATGCAGAGAGGCTGTCCGCCGCCGCAGCAGCAGCAGCTTTCCAGCAGCATCAAGCGCCATTCTAGCGTGAGAACAAGCGGCCGTCGATGTGGGAGAAAATACACCGAAGAAGCTTTATCAGTTTTTCGTGAACACAGCAGTGCCTAGTATATGTTGTCATAGATGACAAGATGATAACAGCCGCATCCATTTAAAACATGGATTTTAAATAGATCTATTTAAAATCCATGTTTCAGAAAGTCTACATCAATAAATAAGTAAATCACCCTGACTAAAAAACTGTCCAGAGGTCTACTGCATTGCTATCAGATTAACGTCCCAGTGTATAAATGTAATCATCATGCCAATGGCATTCTCACTGCGGGATATCACACTTTTCCATATTAGACCATATTAACGAACCCTATTTTTAATAGGGTATATTATTAGTTTTTACAAAATAATTCGACCAACCTACAGTATTTTTAATGTATGGACTGATGTCAGGAATCATATACGTTTGACATTAACAATAGGCCTATTGCCTATTGCAAATAAGAAATAGATGTGCTTGGTGTATTTTGCTGAAAGGGGGTCTTTTCGATTGGCCCATTTTTAGCCTCTACAACAACACCTATAGGCCACTGCTTTTGTCTTGGTGTTGATTGGTTAATCAGAAAATAAATTGGAAGAATTGACAGTTAGGCTAGTATCTCAAAAATGGATTTTGATTTTATTTACCGGTAGGTCTAACAATTTTCATAAAGATAGCCTATATATGCCCATAAGAACTTTAGAATGTGTTCAGCAGAATAAAACTATTTTGAGAACCTGGTACTGCAGCAAGGCAGCTTAAAACATAGTCGTTATCTCTGTTTTAACTTTGTATGAGCTAGTACAATAACTTCCTTTTCCATTATTATTGAATAATAATAGTATACAAAAATAGATTGAAGAAAACAATACTTGACCATTACAGAAAGGTGACCTGAATATATTAATGGGTATGTATACACACAGTTCATAGTTGTATTAGTGTATGACTTACAATTTTTGTATGCTGTATATGCATAGCTATTTGTTTTTTTTCTGTAATAATATGATATTGTAAAGTAGGGGCAGGACTTTATAAGCATTATGCTTCTGCCTGCTCCTTCTCGAACTCATCCTCGGAATCGGATTGATTTGTATATGATTGTGTTTTATCTATGTGTTTATTTGATTTTTCCTTTTTTCTCTTTTAAAGTATGTTGATTGTTTGAGATAAATAAATAAAAAACAGGTAATAAGATTTCGCTATTGCATCAGCAGTGCAGTATTTACAGGTAGAATGCAGAAGGCCTAACAGACCTTTGTGCACGCAATGCATAAACTTTGCCTTTGCTGCATGTGATGTATGGGTTATATTTGATCTTTAAACATCTTTTAACAAGCATTCAGATCAAACAGAGAGCTAATTGATCATTGTGAGAATGAGAGAGCTATTGAGAGCTATGTTTGTCGTGAAGAGTGAAGCTACATTGCCCTCATGCACCTTAAGAGAGGGGTGTTTACAATTGTTCTTTATATTATAGTTTTAGCTTTGTTTGCACAATACATTTCAACCAGGTGCTGAGCAATACTGCAGTACTACTAACCAAGACTTTCCAAGATACTTTTGAATCTTTTTGACAAACTATACAATAGGGTTTTTATACCTGGTACGTAAACATTCAACAGCAAGATACAGTAGATGTTACATTCATGTTAATGTTAATACCTGTACACCCTGAACTTCATATCCAGATGCATATTATCTATATGCCAAAAGAAAAGTATATGAGAAACTTCTCACTTCATAATATTTATATGACAAATTCAATTTTAAAAACTGAGTGGTTTAATTGATTAGGCATCCTTTGAAACAAAGGACAATATGGTTTATTCTTCATGTTTCTCTCTCTCTCTCTCTCTCTCTCTCTGTTTGTGTGTGTGCGTGTTCATCCCCATAATCAGGAAAAACAGCTATTAATATATAAAAGGATAGCTTTCTGCAAAATATGCTGCTGAGGATGAAGATTAGAGGCCCTTAATGTGGAACATATTTCACTTTGATGTTATATTTTTTTGAATGCGAAGGACGGTATAAAAAAATCTATTTGGATATCACTTTTAACTACCGTGAACTTAAACTCTTTACAGGGAAAGCTGAGGTAGGCTACTTAAGTAGTAATGACATGCTGCATAAAGCCATTTAAAATGCAGAGGATAGAACTAAAATCCACCCTACAGTCACGATGCTCAATACTCCTTCCCATGGGGTATACAGATTTAATCAATATACAGTAGAATGTAAATTGTGCACTGCACCAAACTCCACTCTTAAGACTCCATCGCATGCACTTTAGTTGTTTGTGCTGGATTTTCCAGAAGTACCTAATTCTCTGCAGCACCTTCTGTTGTGTATTTTATCACTTTGAGATTGTATGACTGTTCTTGTCACCTCTACCTCTGGCACTAATGAGCGCAAGAGAAGATAGGGGCTGAATGTAATGCTGGAGGAGCACAGAGGTCCTGCAATGTTGCTGACGTAGGGAGACTTGCCGCAGATTCCATTGAAGGATCCGAAGGGTTCGGAGGGAGGCGGGGGCATCTTGAATGGAAGAATGTGAGTTTGACAAGGTCATAAGAATTAGATAAGCAGTCATATATATTCTGTGGAAAAACAAAATATGATTAATAGCAGTCGTAAATATAGGAACAAGGAAACTGCACAACACAGTAAATGTATCTGTGACCTGCACCTCTACAATGTCCATTGATAGCATTAACATGCAAACCTTTGGCAGTATGTCAGGATAGTATATGTCATTGAGCATGAATGACGGTTAGATGATGGCATCTTTAGTTGTCATCATGCATTATGGTATTAAAACTAGCGAAAGTATTAAAGCAGAAAAACTGAATCAAGCTACCAAACCATTCTGGAAATGCATGAATGTAAACTTTTTGTCAGTCTGCACGCGATTGAATTGGCTCTGATGTGAGCTTATGCTACTTAACGTATCTCTCTTGAAGCCCTTGAAATACCCTCTGTTAATGCTATGACAGTGTTTGCATCACTGGCTCCAACAGCACAAAGGGAGTTTCAAATGCCATGCAATAAAAGGATGTAGTCCATCTCCCCCATCAGCACATTTAGACACACACAGACAGGATCCGAACCAGTGTAGAACTGCAGGAACAAATCACACGAGTGGAAAAGCAAATTACAAATTCACAGCAGGTTGGCTTTTTGAGTGCACTGCCTCTGACGGTGAGTGAGTCACCTCTCAGCTGCACAGGTCAGGAAAACAGCCTACCAAGCAAAGGTTGGCGTGGCTATCTATGAGCTTTAATGACTGCAGCTATCATATGACATGACGTTAAACATAGCACTGCAGCAGAGGAAAATAAATGCATTTTGTCCAATAACAGTGTGAGAGAATAGATAATATGTGACACTGTCGTGTTGTCAAAGCTGCAAGAAGATCCTCAAAACATTGTGCTTCTTATCTTGTTATCCAGTCTTTGGTTTTACAAATTGGAGTACATCAATATAATCTCACAATGGAGTGAGCTGGCTACTGTACAGAGGCTTGCATTTCTGTGTTGTCCTCTGTCAGCATTGACCTCTAGCATGAGAAAGCAGCACACTGACTTGACAGCCAACCCATTTGTTCAGGACAGAAATTCCTTACACAGTGTGTCATAATGCCTCACGATTATGTGGTGTATCACATTAAGAACTGAGGAAAGAGACAATGGTCCATGATCTAGTGAGCACGAGATTTCTTGTAAAGTCAGCAGTTGAAAAAAAAACACTTATCAAAAGGTGCTTTATAGAGGAATTAAGTGTGACCTCGGTGAAGCAGAGTTGAGGATGTATAGCAGTAAAATGCAGGTGAACCATGCATGACACAGAGTTTGGCTGCAGCCTCCTGATCTCTGTCCAGCATATTAGCAGCTGATTTTACAGTACGTGACTGTAACACTTGTCCTACAAAAGAAGAAATATCTCATCTTTCATCTTCAGTATAACATTGACATTCTACATTAGAATATAGAGATAATAATGCAGCTGACTTTGCTCTTTGGGCTTTTGTGTACTCAGCTTTTATGCAACAGCTAACTAAAGCAATTAAACAACAGATTTTGTAGAGGACTAATGTAGTTCTTTGTGATTTGCTTCCTTGTTCAAATGAAATTAGTAGTTTATATATTTGTTTTAATTAGATTGGCAACTACCAGGAGATGCGTATTTGACATTTTTTTTGTGTTGCACTGGCTGCAGTGGAAATGCTGCAATTAAATAAGTAAATCAATATAAATCATCAAATAAAAAAATATCAGTCTACTGTGTTTACAACATCCAAATCAGTCCCACTTTAAAAGGCAGATATTTCATGGAATGGTAAGAAAAGTGACGTACAGTAATGGTGTCGAACTAGAGGCAGTAACAAAAGGAGACAAATGCCATATGACACTAAAGGATGTGATTGACAAAACACACATCTGGATTTACTGATGCATACAATTGATAAAATAAAATCAGAACCAATGTACAGGGAGGAAATACATATTTTACAAGATTCCACAATTGAACCTATAATCTCCATCTAATATTTCCCCACAAACAGCTGAGAGCTCAGACATATCAGGTGACATGAAATGACCTCACATCTCCGGCTCTGTGGATCATGTGACAACAGGCCACGACATCCAAATCCTCTCTGGATCAAACTACAGCATCATGTACAGTTGCAAAGAAGCAATCACCTAAGTATGTTTATCCAGGAGGGGAGCACTAATGCTAATAAAGATGAACAATTCCAATCAGTTAATATGGATACATGTATGAGAGAGAGGTCTTTAACAGCAAAATGGTAAGTTAGGAATTATTTTGCTTTTGAAGACTAGATCATAGATTGCAGTGCTAAACATGAAGCTGAATTCCTTGAGGGGAATACAACCTTTTAAAGCAGCAGGATCCTGATCAATCCAATTGTGATTTCACGGACAGCTGGAAACTGTGACGGCAGATTAATTATCTATGTTAATTAACCAACAAATACTCTGCAGCTCTTCTCACATAAGCCCTGGGAGACTCACTTTTCTCAAACCTAAAATGTTGTTCAAAAACGCAAGATATGAAATTATTTTACAATCAGAGTGGAATCACCTCACACACAGTGTGACCCCTGATGTGACCTACCAGTTAAATTATTATTGACGTGGCAGTATTTTTTAATTTCCATCAACCAGACCTTTAAATTAGTTGGGATTCATACAGTAAGAAGTTGTCTATTCATGTTTTTTTCCCAAGAGAGCACCATCGCTCAGAATGAGAGTAAAGCAATTAGAGGCCTTGGTGGTGTGGGATCAGGTACTCCCTTCGGACCAGACCGAAGGGGCATTGTGGAGGGCAGATGACGGGGGTAACAGAGACAGGGAAGAAAAAGGAAGAAAAATCACCTAGGGGTAATTTACCGCACTGCGGAAAGAAGCCAGACAATGCTATAAATCACAACCGCTTCTCAATTCAACTGGAAATTAATCTGATCACAACTACAGATTCATAAATAAATAAAACACAATTATTTTTCTTTTAACAGAGGGAAAGGTGCAAGGTTGCCCCCTGTGCAATGCATTAGGTGAGTGGGAGGTTAAACTGTATGATTTCCTGCTTGACTTCACCAACCACATGAGCATGAAGAGTCCTACTAATAAGTCTTCATATTCTAGTGGCTGCACTGCCCATATTTATCTTAGCAACTAGCAACTAACATTTCTATCACCACATGTGAAAGCTAAACATTCATCCAAACCCAACATCCCAACTGTACATCCAACCCCTACTCTATATGCAACATGGATGTTTGACTGTGTTCCTGAACATATAGGTAGTAAAACCCTGCCCTCTGCAGGACTTCAGCTGAACACTATTTATCTGTGTCGAGCATGACTGTCTCAGCCTTGCAAGAGGAAATCTACATGAAGAATTTTTCATGGTGCGGTGAAAAGTGGATCTGCGTGATTTCAACCCCTGCTGGCTGATGATGTAGGCGTGAACTGATGGAGGGAGACACAAGAAGGAGCCGGGGTTGTTCACCCACGGGTCCGCCGTGATGGGATGCTCCTGAGTCTAAACAGCATATGGTGCCTCCCGGGGCATCAACACACATCCTACATGTCCAGCAACACAGCAGGCTGTGTGACACACCCACACACACACACACACACACACACACACACACACACACACACACACACACACACACACACACACACACACCACACACACCACTGACACAGCAGACACTTATGCACATTTCTTCCTTTCATTCATTCTCAAACACGGAATAGACATTTTGGCTTCATGTAGGAAATGAGAATTAAAAAAATGTATTTAATATGTTTGTGTGTTTATTTCGTTGCAATGGAGCTCTGTTGTGTTGTAACATGTTAAATCTCACAAAATTTGAACCAGTATTGTGTGATTTGAGACTAATAAAAGGCTTTTATGCATAACAGTGCATGCTTTATTTCAACTATCAGTGAATGAAGGATAAACTCACTGAAGTTTTAAAATAAAATAATAAGTCAATTAATCCAACAAGTCTCAATTATCCATCAGCCGATAAAATCGTTTGAGTAACAATTTCCTCAGTTTCATATAATTAAATTGAATTTTGTTTTTTGAACTTTTGGTTCAATAATTGAAATTCAATAATTAGCATTTTCTTTTACAATGTTCTAACATTTTATAGAATAAACGATGAATCTCTTAATCAAGAAAGTAATAATCAGATTACTGTAATAGGTAATACAAATATTTTGTAGGTGCAATCCTAATAAATAATTAACATTCATTTATATTCAGGGCGTTAACGAAGATATGTCCATGACTATTATGTTATACTGGTGTTTGACACATGCAGGTAAACACAAGTAAATCCAAAGCATATTTGCTGCCTGTAAAATCTCACTTTTGTACATACAAAATAACGTCTCTACAAAACAGTGCATGTTCTTCTTATAGTCAATCAACAGACAATGTAATCTGCAGAGCGAACACAACCGTGAGCCTCAAATCCTGCAATTGATGAACCTTCTAGTGTTTCATTCTTCATGCTTGACTTCCCCATCATGGCCACCATCTTGATCCCTACAAACATGACATCATCCTGCTGGTTGTCCTTCACTTGACCCCACACTCAATTGCTCAAATGGGGGGAATAACATGGACATCAAGTCCTCCTTGAAAATAAGCCAAAATGATGATGAAAACTTGTTATTGTGGTATAGACTGTATTTTTGGAACAGAAAATATTGTATGTGATGTTAGTTTAGTGCTACATTTTCATTAATCCTCTGCTGCTGATAGTGCTTACTGTCCAGGTCTCTTCTCCTGACATACATCATGTGGGAAAGTCAATAAAGCTGTTGGGATTTATGTATGTTTGAGTCTTCTCTCTTCAAAATGATTTGTTGTAGATGAGGGACATGAGCCCGACCACAAAAACAATTCAGAAACATGAGTCATTTGCTTCAAAACTTCCACAGACAACCAAGGTCCATGCTGTTTATAATCCCATCCCAGTCTTTAAGAAAGGAACAAGAGGGTATTTTGACCCAACTGTGTTACTGAGAGCTACAAGAAATCCATTTTAGGGCATCTTGACTTATGGATATAATATAAAACTGAACAGTAACCACGGAACACACTTAATAATCACACATTATATAAAAACATAGCAATTATCCATTTCAAATGTGTCTATTTATTCTGCTGCAGAGGCTCTAAAGTCAACATATTGCTACAATATTTGTCTCATAATGCTACAACATACAAACAGTGCGTGAGTGCCTACAGTCTACAGTGCCATATGTCCCATCAGATGACACATAGGCAGGCCTTGCTCATGAGTCACAGCCTCCAGAAACATACCCAACATCTGCCATCTCCTCCACGCAGCCTGTGGGATCACACACGCGACCTTCACATGCATCACACATGTTGCCAGCTCCACCTCAGTGTCACATACAAACCCCCTCCATCACCTCCAACCATCCCCAAGGGCTTATCACTTAAAGAACTTAAAATCATCCATTTGACTCTGTTTTTACATAACAGACCTGTCCTACCTAAAAGAAAATCAGCAGCTGCCCCAATCACAGCGCCCCTTCCCCCTCCTTCCGATAAGGCCTCCTACAGTGTTAGTCGTGATAAATCTCCTGTGCCCACCCTCCACGCTCTGCTCCTCCCTCCCTCCATCTCTTTCCACAGCCCTTGTGGTGTGTCTCACTCAGGTCCAGCCCTCCGCTCCCACTGTGCACCTCTACGCCTTCAACACACGGGAACAATCTCCCTCTAACAGGCCCTGAATATGCAGATTGGTTAATTCAGCTGCAGTTGCTCTCTGCGTAAATGCATCTGCAGCACTTTCCAAAGACTGAGCAGCGAATAAATGCTTACGCTGGATCTTTTTTTTTGGTGGTGGTTAGGGGGGAGTGCCTCTGTCCACGGCACACTGCAGCCAAGGATGGGATTTTAGAGGTGGGATGGGGTGAGCAGAACTAATAAGAGATTAGGACTTTGACCAAGGCAAAGCTCAAGGCCCAGTTGGTGACCGATCCTGATCTGTTAGGGAGTAATTAATTTAATTGCACTTTTCATCTTGGCTTAGTTGCATCTGCTCCTGCTGATACCATCTTAGTTTCTCTGCAACTCACCTGGTTATAGCCTCTGCAGCAAACATTCCTTTAACATTTTCCAAAACAGCTGAGAGGGCAGGAAAAATACTGCATTAAAAACAGATCGTTCCCCAAATCGAGGCACATGGAACAATAAACAGCAACCTTAGTTTAGCATCCACACTGCATGCACACTGTGTATTTAAAATGTTTTTCCCATTGTCATGATGAAATATAATGCACATAAGAATAAGCTGCATATTCAGAATCATCTCAGCATTGATCCACATCCCAAATCCCCTGAAAAAGGTGACAGTTTACTATTTCTCATTATTAATCACTGAGGTTGTCTTTTTTAGAACAACAGAGAAAAGTCACAAACTGTTTGGATATGCGAGACTAGTGGTGTAAATGATAAAGAGAATACGATTTTGTGTAATACTAGAACAACAGATGGACCAATGCATCTCCCTAAAACATTAAGAAATGCTGATGAGGTGCTGTTGATGAACGTAGAAAAAAAACTCCTGCTCTACACAAAGGCAATGGGTGCATGAAAGACTGTAGTTTTCCCCCTCTCTCCATCTCTGTTGTGCTTTCTGCAACCTTAGCACTAAAATCTGATTCAAGCTTTCTGTGAACAAGTGCGATGCTTGCCAACACAAATGACAGTGGGAGTGGGCCAGGTGCCAAAGTCCTCCCCTGACTATCAAGAGAGAAAAGCAATCAAAAGAAGCAATCAATATAAACAAAGTCTTAACTACTATTGAATATTTAGCTATACGCTGATGGGCAATGATAGTTATGGACCTAAATTCATACACTCAGTTGATTAATATCTTCAGTTTTCTGTTAAAATGGCCAATCAGGAGAGATATTCTGTTAGAAAACGACCGCAGATCACCCAACGGCTCAGAGGCAGTGTTGTGTCTGTTGTGACATTTTAGTAGGATGCAATGGAAACTGCTCCTCAGCTCAGCATCCTGCAGTCTCATCACTCACTGTAAGGCGGACCGTTACTTCCATCAGCTGCATTCGAGTTTGGGCAAGTCAGCAAGTTTTCCTCTAGTGCACACACAGCCTGTACAAAAGAAATATACCGTGGAATGGCCAGGAGCCTTTAGCTAGGCTTTCAGTCTCTGGTGAGATAGTGGCCTCCTGAGCCGTTCAAAGCGTCCTCTGAGTGGCATGCCATAAAGACAAATGACATTGATGTGGTAAATCGCTATCTATATGACTTACAGAGCAGGAAAGGATGTTAGAATACAGTGACACTATACTGCCTTTTTCCATTCAGATGAAGGCTTATGATTGCTGTGTATGGCTCAAAATCAAGGCCACCACTAATCTGTCAATTACAGCCTAAAAGCATCCAATGTCCAGTTCAATAGACAGGAACTGAATGGTTATGTTGCAATAACTTTTCAAATATAGGTCTTTTGCTATTCATTTTTTGATTTAGACAATGCACATTATCATGCTATAATACTTTCACAGTTTTTAGCCTTGTTAGTTGCATGGTTATAGGGATGGCAATGTCAGTCTGTCAGTCAGTTGGTTCACCACTTTGGATCAGACTGAAATATTTCAACAACTATTGGATGGATTTCCATGACATTTTGTACAGACTTAACGGTTTCCAGAGGATGATTCCAGCAGTAATGACTTTGATGATCCTCTCCAGATTACCACCAGCAGGTTGATATTTTTGTGAAATACTGTATCTCAACAACTAGTAGACACACATATTGCCATTACTTTTGATACAGATATCCATGTTACCCAGAGGATAAATCCTACTAACTGTGGTGATTCCCTAACTTTTCTTCTAGCGCCACCAGCAGGTCCAAATATTCAATTACCTAAAATAGCAACATCTACTAAATGGATTGGCACACAAATTGGTACAGATATTTATGGTGCCCATTTGGTCCCCTGACTTTTCCTCTAGTGCCACCATGAGGTTGACATTTATGGTTTTGAGTGATGTGTCTCGACTATTGCCATGAAATTATATTCAGACATTGATGTCACCCTCAGGATGAGTTGTAATAACTTTAGTGATCCTCTGATTTTACATCAGCACCATCATCAAGTCAAAAATGTAATGTGTCCAACACTTTGGTTTATGACCAAATACCTGCAAAACTAACGACATTCCCATCAGCCTCCGCTGTACTTAGTGTTTAGTGCTGAGTAGCCAATATAAGCAAGCTAACATGCTAAATGATGAACATAACAAACATTACAACTGATTAACATAATTGCCATTTTGAGTATGTTAGCAGCCTCACAGAGCAACACGCATGTTTGTCACTCTTTGCCTCGTTAATAAATCAGCATGTCAAGAGTGACGCAACGCTCTGTGACACACAGCAACAACTAATCTGAGAGTCATTACTTAAAGATAGGATAGAGGTACGTAAAGATAAACCCTCTGGGTACACTAAATGGTATTTCAAACTTTTTTCTAAAAACATAAAATACTAGTTTAACATGGTTTTAAGTAGCTATAAGTATAGTATATTTATAATATAAGTATATTTTGCTGTATCAGCAAAAACAGCCGTAAAATATTTCTTCAAAAACTCCTGTTCTCAACAGCTTAAGTGACATCAATAACTTACTAAATAGCCTTACTGTAAATGACATGAAGCGTTTGAGCTGAATTCACAGTCAGGTAATAGCTAAGCTGTCAACACGATATAATTCTCCGGAGTCACATGCTCTGTCTTGAAACAACAAAGTACATGTGTGTATTACAACTGTGTCTGCTTTGATTAATGCACATCAGATCTCATGCTTACACGCTTTGTGAATTGATATGCCTTTTGTATCTGACAACACTCAGCAAAGGTTATTTCATGATCATTTAGTGTGTCTAAAGACAAGAAAGAGTTTCACCTCAAGCATTTTGGAACATTTTGAGCTATTTAAGGATCAAGACACCTCATATCTGAATGTGATTATGGATGAAAGATGTGCGTGTGTGTGTGTGTGTGTGTGTGTGTGTGTGTGTGTGTGTGTGTGTCAATAAAATAGCAAACCAAATTTCCTCTTAGATACAGTACCAATATAGTGAATGTTGAACTTGAACAGTTACCTTTTTAATGCATTTGAGAATACCACAAGAGTTTTATGAAAAGATCAAACCCTCTCATGTTTGTGGGGTCAATATGAAGCTACAGCCAGCAGCCAGTTATCTTAGCTTAGCACAAAGACTGGAATCAGGGGGCCAACAGCTCTGTCCATAGGTAACAAAATACCTACAATACCTATAATCCAAATGGTGATCATATTTGTGGAGTGTGGTGCAACAAAACCATTTCAAGACTGCTTCAAACAAAGCATTGTCATCATGTCTAATCTGTAAATGTGAATCTGTTTCACCAAATTTGCAACATGCACGCTGCAATTTGCAATATCATTTTCCTATTGCTTACATTTTGACAAATTTCACTCATCAAAGCAAACTCCATACCTGCAGCCAATGAGAATGCAAGAGCCCTGTAGGACTTACACAATGATCTGCAATTTGCAAGGGATGATCATTCGTGAAATGTGCCACTATTTGCCACCTGTGTGTAAGCAGCATTGTGTGTTGCGTATCTCACTGCTTTTATGTTTTTACCCAAGACAAATAGATCCTAACTTGCTTTGTACAAACTTTTTAGGTGTTAGATTTGGTGTATGGTTGGATTTACTTAAACAATGTCTGTAGTTTTATTTCAGTTACTCAAACACAGATATATTAAAATGCCTAAAAGACTTCTTCACTACTGAAACATATTCCTGAGGGACATGTTTGTATTCGTCAGTACTATAACCAAATATATCTAATGTCAGGATGTTGTTTGTTCAGTACATTTTAGTCATGCATTATAGTGTCTGTGGTTAGGTGGTACAGCTCATTAACGCATTGGCTTAGCCTTGGAGACAGTTTACTTACGTTAGAGTCAAGGAGATCAATGCTGTCCAGGCTCTTGCTCCTGTGAATGCGGCCCTTGATGCGGCGGAGTGATGGTTTGCCCTGAATGGTGCTCACTGAGGAGGCTGCTGTGATGGAGCCAGCAGTCGGGCTGGGGTGTATCCTGATGTCAGCACGGAGGGATCAGGAGGAGGAGGACAAAGAAAAACAACAGCACTACATCAGGGCAAGTAAGAACACATCCAGCATGGTTGTATCACAGCAGGACAAAGTGCCATGGGCAAGACTGAAGAAGAGGAGGATGAACACAGTGGTCAAGTTTTCCCTTTTAAAAGGCCACAGTCCCCCGCTGGATAAAATGACATTTAAAGAAATCTATAATTGGATTTAATGTCACAGAGGCCCTGTAGGGGAGCTGGTTGGAGCTCAGGAAGGAAGCACTGCAGCTTTAAACACAGAGGGCCTGTGCAGCTCTGTGGGCCACAACCAGCCAGACTGTAGCTGGGTCATGGTGAGATGTGGGGAGGAGGCACACTTGGCTGACCTATCACCAATACTCTCAGGAAATGTTTTACCCTTCACAAATGACATACTTAAACAGCACTGTTGGAACCCTGCTGACCACATTAAACCCTCTTATTTCCTTTGTGTTTCTCATGTTTGTTGCTTAATTGCTTTGTAATGTGCTGTGTTTGCCACAAAATGAATTGTCCCTGTAGGGATGAATAAAGCTGAACTGAACTGGGAATTTAGTTTAGCAATCCATCTACAGTAGGGTTACCTTTTGGGGCCAGCTGCATCTATCTCCTAAATATTAAGCATTTACATTATATCGGTATCACCTTCTAATAACATACCCTTTATAAAGGGTTTAAAGGTTGCAACTAACTATTTTACAATCAATTACTAATGTTTTCTATATCAGCTATAAGACATTCAAAAGGTCAGGTTGTGAAAAATCTCTCTGGCTGGTGTTTATCTCTTATAAATATTGGTAATCTATGAATAAATGATTGTGGATTTCACACTTTCTAATGTGTTGTCAAGTTATACATGTTAACAAGATGTTATTAACTTGATTTTGGTCCAAATATCTGTAGGTTTTCTTCCATTTGCAGGTCCATTAGCTGATTAACTAAACACTATTTAAAAAAGACATACTAGGTGTCCTGTGGCAACCCAAAAGTTATTCTTAGAAATGGCTTATAACTGATGTATTTAAAGTGTTAATAAAAGAGTTATTAACCATGTATAAATGCTTTAGTTTTTTTAAATAAAAGTGCCCTCTTAGAAAGTGGTACCATTATATATATTACATTATACTAGTTAGTAAAGCTAAAACAATGAATCAACAGAAAAATAATCATTAACTATTTTGATTAATCGTTTCTAGCAAAAATGCCAAAAATACATTGGATCTAGATTTTCAATTGTTAGGGATTATCTGCTTTTCTGGATTTTATATAAATGTACACTGAATCTCTGACTGGCCAAACAACATCTCCTTGTTATTTCATTTACTATAGAAAAAGCTGTTTCTCATTAATGTGCAATGTTCAGCACAGTGTAGCTCAAATTAGTACTATTGTCACTGCCTCCTTCTCTTCAGTCCTTTCTCTAAGTGCAATGGAGGACAGTCACTCTTAATGAGGATTTACCTAACACAATATTCAATGAGGAAAAATCCTGTCTACACAGTGTGGCTCAGGGACAGTAGATATCCATTAGCGAACTCAGCAGCAGGCCCAGAGAAGCTCCCGAGGTATGGAAACTCAGCGAGGGGTGATTACGATAGAAAGGAATGAACAAAATGGAAGGAAAGAGAAAATCACCTTCTACTTTCTCTCTGCATTAAGTCAATAGTTGCCTGAAGCGGTGTAAGGTGCTTACTGGCTGGAAATGCAAGGTAAAAAGCATTCTGTGATACGTGCAGTCAATTGCAAGCGACCTCAGATTGTTCTCATAAACAATACAATACAGCAAACATAACTAGATGTTGATTCTGAAATGGATTTCAGCCAAAACACTTCAGGGCACAAAAGCAGAATGTAACATAGTGCCAGCAACTGTGCCGACTCAGATATGATGTGCAGTGAACGATTTCATATTGCTTTTGTGATGAATTCTTCTTCTCTTTCAAATATGCAGGTGTAATGTGTTTCTCCTGAGGTTTGAGAGAATACATTAAACTGTGAGTGAATGTTAACATCTCCTTTTCGCTTTATCATGGTAATAGGTACATTTTAAACTACACATGGATGAATGCCATTTGGCATATGAGTCCAAAACATATTATGGAAAGTCAAAACCATTTACCTTTGTACTTTTTATGACACAATTTCATGAAATAGGACATACTCTTAAAGGAATAGTTTGACATTTTGGGAAACGTGTATTTGCTTTCTTGCCGAGGGTTAGATGAGAAGATGGATTCCACTTTCGTGTCTGTACGCTAAATATGAAGCTACAGATAGAAGGCAGTAGCTTCATATAAGCTCACGGACATGAAATGCGTGATTAGTTTGAGTGCAAAGACTGGAAACATGAGGAAACAGCTAGCCTGGCTCTGAAATGGTAACACAATCCAACTACCAGCACCTCTAAAGCTGACTAATGAACACGCCATACCTTGTTTGTTTAATTTGTACAAAAACCATGTGCCGGACTATTTCTTGGCCTGGTGCAGAGAGAATCTTGTCATCACTGTTGTCACTGATCCCAGCCAAGAAATATTCCCAACAGTAACTCCCCGTAAAACCACAACTTGTCAGTTTTAAACTTTGATTTATGTACGGATTAAACAAAGAAGATATAATGTGTTAATTAGTGAGCTTTAGAGGTGTTGGTAAGCAGATTTTGTTACCTTTGGACAGAGCCAGCCTAGCCAGCCTAGTTTCCAGTATTTATTTAACAGACACACATGAGACAAGAATGCATATAAGAGCATGTTCCCAAATGTCGACTTATTCCTTTAGGGCAACCGTGAAGCAGAGAACAAAATGCAAAACACTTTGAATTACTGTATCTTCTTTCTGACTGAGCTTGTTATAATAGCTTATGCACAATATCATTGAAAGGGCAGTGTGTAATTTTTTGCAGTGTAAAGACTGGGAAATCAGTATCTTTATCATTAATGTGCTAAATAGAAACCTTGATCCTTTATTCACTGTTTTGTTTCAGCAGGTGTTTGATGTGTGGCGAGTTCACAACACAATAAATGTCTGCCTGACCCTGATATGATGACGGTATTGGAGTCTTTTGCAGTCTCTGTGGAAAAAAAAGAATCCACTTCAAAATAAAATGGAATAAGATCAATGGAAAGACCCCTGATGGCCCGCACCGTCCACCCAGAGTGTGATAATGCAATTCACAGATAAGGTAAGGTCAAGCAGATGCCTAATGCTATTACAAAGAAAGGACAAGGGACACACACAGGACCTGATGCCGTCCCTCTGTTCCCTGTGTGCCTGGAGGAGCCATCAGGTATGATTAGTTTGAGCAATAACGGCTACTGCTTAATCAGCAGGTCAATAGGCAATGTTACGCTTCATTCCTCCCATCTTACCCACTACTAATATAACACTTAACGAGGAGAGCAATCCTGACCAGTGTCTGGTAGCCACACACAGACACAATAAAACACACACTGTAAAATACACACAATATTAGATTTAATTGTAACCACACTGTCTGTTTTTAGTTTTTTTTAGGAGGTTAAAAATAAGAGGAAACATTACATAAACACAATAGACTTGTTGTAATATCCCTGCAGGCTTGCAACAGAGTGTAAAGTTCATTAAGCCAGGTTAATGCTAATCTTTGGCTGTGTGCAGAAGGGAATGTGTTTTAAAGACTGCAGGCAAGAGTAACATCTGTTTGCGAAGACTATTCCTAATTTAGAGAACTGCTGCTTCTATTTTTCAAAGGCAAGTGGAGCTGTTCCTCCTCTGATTTTGGGAGAATGTGATACACATGGCACACACGGTCTCTGCTCGATGGATGGTGTAAAAGTGTTCGGGCAGGGCGGTGTGTAATGTCACGCTGAGAGATCAGTAGAACAGGAAGCAGCTCTGACCATTTGACCAGATATGGCAGAGAATTAATTATTAATTTTTTTTTTTAAATGAATTATTGCAATTATGTAAAGAGCTACCTAAAAACAAGATGCCTAAATGTTGTATTCAAATGCAATAAAGCATATCCGTGTATTCTCTGTTTAAATCTGTCTTTCAGCAATCCTGTCGTACATCTGTATGTTAAATGTATTTGTGAATGACGGAAATATAATCTAACAGCAAATATATACTGTGTAGTGCCTTTTCAAATCCTTGATAGGGAGTCTATGAAGGTGACAGATGCAACATAATAATTATATTTATAGAGGTAACCTATCATATGTATATATTATTATTATTATTATAAATCTATTATTTATTGCTCAATTAATTATTTATTCTAGGAAGTAAAAAATTATGATCTATGGTGATCACAAGATACCAGAGCTCAATGAGATTTCTTTAAATTGAACACAATTTACAACAATGATGTCAAAGAGGAAACCTGCTAATACTGTTGGAAGCTTTAACCATAAACTACTTGATAAAAAATACTCAATTATCATGCCATTTATAACTGCCATAGATTAATTTTCAAATAATAGCTTCAGCTTCAGCTGAGTTTATCTGGAGTATTTAGTTTTTTACTTTTCTGAGTATGGACACAGTGTTAATGAGTATAGAGCAGGATTTATCTAAAAGGTCACTTTAATCAAGTTATCAATATCATTAGGTTAAAAAAAGGTTAAACCAATAGAGAAGATGAGTGACATTTGTTTCTCACAACATTGTTATGTAAGAATATGAATTACAACTAAAATATGAATCAGTATGCAACCCATGGCTTTCAGTTGCAATAAATCTTAAATCTTTTTTGTGCTTTACATCTGATACTTATAAAGAAACTTGATGGATACTTACTGGCTTTAAGAAAACTAAATGCAGGATTCATTGAGTGCTTGTGAATCATGTACTTCACCTGAAACCCGCCAATTTTTGGTGACAAAGTTAAGCTATTGAGTGGACGATATCACTATGCTGCATTTCAGTAAGGTGGACAGATTACATGTTTTACAAGGTCTCTATCTAAACACAAAAACACAAGCCTATTAAATGGGGACACTGCATAACATTGCAGGAGTGGAATAACTATGACTTAAATTTACACACATTCTGTAAATGGTGTGTGGCAGCTTGAGCCACAAGGAAGGCAGTTCAATAGTACTACCACTGTTATAGTTAAACTATTACTTGGACTATTATTTGAACTACTAATACTACTACTACTTTTACTGATGATATTAATGCCAATAATAAAGCTAAGGATGACAACGAGGATAAACGTTTACCATGAATATTAACTCCAGATTCTGTTTCATGTGTTTTTGAACTATCACCATGTTCTGTACTTGTTAATATTATTGGTAAATATGATATAAAACAAACTGTAGCTGCTGTTGTCTCATTGTAGTCAACAAGCCTTTATGTTATATTACAATATTAGTTCTTAGGCCATATTATCAAGAGATTTTCCTACTAACGTTTATAGAAGGGACGCATACCAGTGTTTTTGCCAGTTTTATGTCCTTATCTACAAATGATGTACTGTATACTTTACTGTTGACAATGTTTACGTAGCCTACATGACTTTTACATTACAGCTAAACATTCTGCAAATCATTATTATTATGGTTTCTGTATGATATTACGGAATAAGCAAATAAGTGAATTAGCACAAATACGAATTAGTAGACCCTTGAAATTTGCTGTAGACAGCTAATCTAGTTAGATTTATTGAACATAAATTAAAAATTAAAAAATCTGTCAAAGATTTTTACATTTAAATGCAGATTGGTTTAAAAAGTCTCATACCAACACTGCAATGATATTCAGTGTTGTAAATTACACCACTAATGCAAATTTAAAGTGGAATATAACGTTTAGAAACAAAAATACCAATTATGAATCAGTTAGCATTTCTAATGGATTATTGGAGGTGCATGAAGATCTCAGCATTTTCACTTCATCTCACAAAAGCTGGGGCTGCTAATCTTTTACTCTAACTGAAAAAAAAAAAATTCAATTGAACAAGGTCAGAGCTTGCTCTAAGAATTAAATAACTAGCCTTTTGAAGGGCACTGCTGTAGATGAAAGAAAAAGGGCTCCTTCCAAAGTCTACTCGAATATGGATATGTAAGTAGCAAAACAACAATGACAGAAGAAACATGAAAGGAGTCCTCTGTCTCAGTTAAATCCCTTATCTTCTTCCGGGGGGGGGCAATTAGGCTAATAGGAGGATGACTAAGCAATATGATTAGCCAAAGAGACCAAGAGATACAAAAGCTGCATGTGATATGCGTCTGACCCCCGATGAGGTTACAGCAGCACTTTGACTTAGGTGACATCACTCCTCTCAGAGTTTATAACACATGTTCTTGTAAATGTTTGAATACAGATAAACACCTTATTACGAAATTAATAACTGCAAACTGTAAAAACATTCTGTTGTACACACACTATTTGTATAATGTAAACTTGGAGGTAATTTCACATGTTATGAAATTCAGGTTGTGACTGTGTGTCTGTAAATCTCTTTTCATCATGATATTCTTCAAAACAATATGACGCTCAGAGATTTTCTGCATCAGTGTTTTGTCCTTGCTTCAGTCACAGAAATGGTTTAGGTTGGCTTTAAAGAGATGATGATAATAGGAAAGCCTCTCACACACTGGAGCCACGCCAATGTAACTGCATTATGTGGTTAAATGATCCACACCGTGCAATAGATTTTGAGTTTGTCTGAGACACTTGTTATCAGAGTGCCATTGAGACTCCTAATTAACCGTCTTCGCTTTCAAACAAGATGGTAATCCGGTGGTAATTAAGGATACTATGTCACACACGTTGCAGCCTCGGCAGCAATCTGCTTACAGCCAGAAAAGGAATGAAAGGAGGACTGTCTTAAAGTAAACAAATGAACGAAGCCGCAGGAAAAAGAGAGACAATGAGAGGTGGTCACTGCAATAAACTGTAGCATACAGACACACAGAGTAATGAGGACACTAAAAAGGTGGATAGACAAGACACAAACACACATGCTGAGAGCAGATGGGTAGAACATGTTTAATAGACATGACAATGAGATGTGTACAGAGGCCTGGCTACAGCACAGGAAATAAAAACAGGAGAAGATCATGTTTCATGCTTTACATTTTATTAATTAGTTACAACACAGCAGTGGGGATAAGAGAGAGGAAGGGTGATGGTTTACCACATGGTTAGCTTGATGATGGCATTTCTAGTGACAGCAGCAGTGCAGTGAAGGCCATACAGTCCATTAAAGCACATGAAGTTGGGGGCAAAGAAACAATGATGAGGCTATGACATCATCCCTACGCATTCAACTTTACAAACTGATGGAGAAGGACATTGCTGGCCACTGGACTAAGTGTCACACACGCGCACGCACGCACGCACGCACACACACAAACTCTCAGCATGTGTATCGATCATAGTAGGTTTGTGATGCTTGCAACATGGTGCAGACTGGCTGCAGTGGCTGAAAGGAATATTATGTCATTTTGGAGAGTGAACGGGCGCACCGTGGTGACCCGCTCATCTTTTGACGAGATGTGGGAGGCGACAGCTCGGCTCATCGCAGCCCCCCTTTTTTTCACCCAACCTGCATCATCATCATCATCATCATCATCATCATCATCATTATTATAATCATCCGCAACAAGATTCATACTCACCACATACGCTTCCTGGGTGGAAGACAATGTTCTTTGTTGGAGGCGGTCACCCCCAGAGCCAGCTGCATAACAGTAATGTATTTCTGGTAATTCACCATGGTACTGTCCACCGCTACTAAAAATCCAACCCAAAGAAAAGCACAGGTGATCATATACTTCTTTATTCCCTGGCATCCGCCTCCGCTGCGTCTTCCATGCTCAGCATCACAACGCCATTTCCAGCGCTGAAGGACTGACAGTGAAAACACTCCCCAAGGAGCTGAGCAAAAGGTGCCGTACTGCTGCGACCCATGTCCGCAATGACACTCTGACCGTGTTTTAGCGCTCGCAAACAGATCGCCGATCCATCCGATTTGTAATTTCTTAGTGTTTCTTTTTTTAAACGGTCAGGATTTGGACATTATCTCCTTCCTCCTGCCTCCTCCCTCCTATCCAGGGCTAGAAACACTCTTAAAAACGCTGCAGCGTCCAGGCGTCCGTGTGTGTGAGGTAGGGGAGAGAGTGTGTACAGTGTAGTCAGAGGGGAGCGACTGGGAGTGAGGGGAGGAGGAAGAGGAGAGGGGGGAGAGGGATGAGGGGAGGCGAGGGACCGATTCATTTGGAGGGGTTCAGTTGTAGCATCTGTTTAGGAAGTCTACAGTTTGTCTTTAATTGGGCTACTTGTTAACGGGAGCTTATTTAGAAAGTCGAGTTACACAATAGCCTACTTCCTGGAACAAGTAATGACCAACATGGGCGGAACTATAAGGTCTGAGCCCCCTTCCCCCTTTTCTTTGGAGGTGGGGGATATTTTTGTGCGCATTTCCTGTTCTGTGTCGTTTTTCACAAGACATTTTGACATGTCGCTGTAGGAAAAGCTCAGGTGCAAATAATAAAATAAATGATGGTTGAATTCATAGGCATAATTTACAGGGGGGGTGAGGGTGTTACAACCCCCCCAATAACCAAAACTGGCCACTGCAACCCACCCCCCAAAAACTATTATACATTTTCTTTACATAAATAAAGACATTTGCACCATAAATTGAGACAGAAAATGCAGAAATTGTTGCAGAAAAATTCACCAGAATGCAGATTTTCAAAATTTCAATTTTGCTCAAAAGTGGAGATCTCAAACCCCCCCAATGTTGAACCCCAATTTACGCCCTTGGTTGAATTCCATTTCATTGTTTCGGTTTATAGCACACATTTTAACAGAACTTCAAGAAAATGGTCAAAAGAAAATGCTAATTAATGTGTGTTTCCACCACCATCACCATGAGAATATTAGGGAGTTGGTTTATCGACGTACACAGTAGGGGGCCCAATTCTTCAGTTGGGTACCATTAAACCACTGCAGAAGAAGAGGGGGCAACAAAATGACATAGGCCTAATTAAAAGAGCGCCAGTCACACCTCAAACTAATGAAAAATAATGTGTAAAACATGATGTTAATGTGGCATTTATGTTTGTTTTGTGTTATAATTTAAGGATGGTTACAGTCATCTCTCCACATATTTATGTGTGACACAAGCAAAATGGCAGATGGTAACATGATACAGTTGGTGGTTAATTAAACTGAAATGTCACATTGATTGAAATTGGGGAGCAGACTATGGAAAGTGGTACCATCCTTCTGTTAATCTTGTGTTTCACGCAACATATGTCCCATTTTCCTGAATGATGTGGCCAGCGAAAGTTTTAATTCTGTACATCACACACATGATACACCCAGTGTTACTGATGGAGCCTATCCCAGCTCACATTGAACAAGAGGTATACTCTATAACATAGAGACAGACAGCCATTGACACTCACCACCACACCTACAGGTGTAAGTTTACTTCACCTGTGTATATATTTGGACTGTGGTTGGGAACTACAGCTCCACACAGAAAGGCAGGGCACAGCTGGTCCATTTTGAATGAACTGGACCTCATTGTTACATAGACATTTGCTGCACTCAGTATAACGAGCAGGGCAAATATTATTGATGTTTAATGTTACTGTACAATCATCTTATATACTGCGAAAGAAAGTAAAAATCTGTGGCATTTCTCTTTAAGTTGGATGCGTGAGAAAAAATGAAAATAATGCCAAAATCACCAGTTTCATGTCTCCCCACCTACCTGACACATGGATGTGAACACCATATTAATTGTAGCCCAGTTAAAAATATGCATACATAAATAATTGTCTGTGAGAAATAAATAAATAAATAGGGTTTGTTAAAAGAATATGGTAAAAAAAGGCTTTCTTTTTCATTGTGTGATAAAATGTCAAGTTCATGGGTAAAATGTTAAGAATGTTAAAAATGCACGTATGTAATTTTATTTAATTTCTTTGATTAAACGATGCTAAATAAATAGAGAATATAATATAATAATATTTGTTTGAGAAGTGTATCGAGTCATGTAGGCTTTTGCTCGTTGATTGGCTTATGTGTGTGTGGTGTGCGCGCAAGGGAGGCAGGATTGTGAGAGGAGAAAAAAAGAGCTGAGAGGGATTAACAAGGGAGAAGTTTGTATTTCCTAATGTCTTAGACTATCAACTCGATATTCTGCAAGAGGACATGCTTTTGGAGCAACACAAAGTTGACCTGTATGAGGCTGCTTGTGAAGTGAGTGGTAATTAGCAAGGTGAACAGATTTTAGGCTGCTGCTAGCTAACCCAGCTCGACACAGTAGTTTCGTCTGCACTGTTTCCGACCATTAAACGAGTGACAACGACCAGATAACGAATTGAGCTACCAGGGAATGCGCAAAGGTCCTCTGGCAATGCTGGATAACCACCAGACACCGTGAAGTTGCCCCATGCTGCCGTCCTGCCCATGGACATCTGCTAAAGTTTTTCTCTGGAGAACCACATAACTCTTAAAAAGGTACCACCCTGCTTTATGTGTTTTGCTCCAGTTTGAGTGAAGTAGTCTGGATCAACAGAAGTAGCCTACATTTCCAGGATAATTGCCTGACATTGTGCCAGATGTCCCTCACCTTCCGCTCTCTGTGTTGCCGTTTTCAAACTCTGTTCGCTTCAGGAAACAACAACAAATTTCGAGCTAGCAAGCTACACGCTGAAAATGGCAAGTTGCAATTGGATTATGATTGTGCAACAAGGCAGGCCTGCTTGGTTGTTTTTGGGAATGATTGTAAAGATTTACAAGTAATATGTTTACGGCATTTACTATCTAACTGGGATGTTTTGCGACTGATTGTCAGGGATTGCCGCGGGCAAAGTATACAGGATGATACACTGGAGCAAATTACGTTTAACCATGTATTCAACTAATTTAAATAGCTCACTTTACTGTATTGTGTGAACAGTAAACTTTATTTAATGTTGTATATGAAGTTTTGTTTTGCGGGGTGCAAATGTTTTACCAAAACAAGTTCCTTCCCGAGACCATTTTGCAGAGGCAACATCGCTGTGTCCGGAGCTTACCACTGCCCAAAACGATTGTGATTGGTTATAATATAGTGTGCAACTATTCTATATCAATGAATGTCCGTTACATTCAAGCCATTGCCAAAAAACCCTATCAGCTCCACAAAATTCTTTGTATTTCTCAGTATAGCTATGTTTACAAAATGATGCAGTCTGGGGACTTTCACGTGCAGAAGCTCCAGTGATGCGTTTTACGTCAACAGCAGCATTCAGCTTTGGAGACAAAGAGGACACAACAATAACAAGATTATTTCCTCTTCTGAAAAATCCATCATGTTTTTTTTAATCCTCCGTGTCGTCAGTGTTGTTGTCATTACTTAGAATTCCTCATGGGGGAACAGAAACAGAAACTATGCACTATAGCTTTAAAGAAATGCAAACAACCCAAAGCGTTTTTTTCTCCTATCCTGGAATGTATGTGTGGTGTTAGTCTTGCATTGCCAGACCTTACTCTACAGCGCTATGGAGATAGGTCTGGCCATGTGAGACTAGAGTGAAGTGATCGCTATGTTTTTGGTCTCTACGTTTGCAAGCAACGAATCAGGGCTTCAATTATTTTTATTTTGGTTATATTTTGCTGGCCTAGCATAGAGTGATTATTGTGGGCACATTGTGTGTTCGGTTACAAATGTAGCCTAACTCAAGGGAAAGGTAATATATTTAGTTTAGAGCTAGAAAAAGAGAAAAGGAAGATGGTGTATGAGATGGAAGTGATGTAATCTGAAATGCTTGTTTGAGAACGGAAAGTAGAGAAATAAAGTAGAGAAGTAAAGAAATTACTTTTAATTTTTTAAAACTGTTTCTGGGTGTGTTTATCATTTCAGAGTAGAAAGGACATATATAGCATACATACATTAGACTGTGGTGCCTATATACTGTGTTAAAGGTTTAGTACACTCACATATTTGCTATATGGTGGTCTCCTAATATTTAATATTCAAGGAAACCTAGAGCAACACAAGACAGATTACACCTCTCTTACACCTCCATAAGCAATTTAAAGTTAAAGTGACATGTTTTGATGGCTTCACCCTCCTACGTACATTTTTCATTTTCCTTCAGTACACCATCTGGGTTTACGGTATATTCTTGGGTTTTCTCCGGCCAAATCTTTACCGGTCTAATCAGCAAACAGAGGGAGTGGCTGAGAACGGTGACATTGAGGTTGTGCGCTAGTTTGAGTTTAGTTCCGTAATGGCGGCGGAGAAAGATGCAAGCAAAGCCATTCGGTCCGTTGTGGCAACGTTGCCGAATATCCAGAAGTTAAAGCCAGAGCAAGAACAGCAGTTTGATTTTCCAGCTCGCTCCGTTAGTGGTGAAGGAGTTGGCTAAGGCGAATGCTAGCGATGCTAAGCCGATAGTTGTTGTTAACATATGTCACGACCAAACGTTAGCAATTGGTTATGGCAGACCCAGAGTGGCTCTGGGCAGATCCAATAGTTTTAAACTTCAACAGAGTACCTGCCTTCAAGGAAGTCAATGGAGAGTGGCCAGACTCTCTATACAAATTAAATGTACGAGAGTCTGGTAGGACCAGGCTAATGTTTTGATGCTTGACACAGAAAATATGCCTCTTAGTTCTGCTGCAGATTATACAGTGATTTAGTGTTTGTTACATTCATAGAGGTGCAGTACACAGCAGTTCTTTCTCAGTGCACTGTGCCCACACAACCTGCCATTAGAAGCAAATAGAGGCTGGCGTGGGTTGTTTTTCAGTCAATAGACTGACACACTGGTGCCGTTATAAGCTTCAGAGTAAGTCGATTAGTCTAGACTTTGAAGTCTTAGAGGAATAGAGAAGTGCTCACCTGAGTAGAGAAGTGCACTTCCTTACTCTCACTTGACCAGACAGACTTAAACAATGCTGAGCAGCAGAAGAGGTCTGAGGAGGCCAGATAAATGGAAGCTGAGGATCTTATATTTATCTGCCATGACCAACACAACACTACAATAGCTGTGAATAGCTGCCAGTGACAGTGGAGTGAATCCCTCTGTGGCCTACGTTGCTAAAAATGTATGCACCCATGACACTGTAGTGCTCTAAGGATGAAACTACCCTCCACATAGTGTGCATTATACTAACCTACAGTACATACAGTGTAAACCTCTCTTTGGCAAATGTAAGGTAAACATAGAGGACTGCCTGTTTAAATACACTACAGTGTGTGGATATGTAAAATGAAGTCATTGGTAAAAGTACCTATTTCTAAAATAAACATCTAAGTTTATATAGCTTATGGTATTTTATAAATTGCATTTACAACAGAGCCCATAATATGCAGAGAATGAACATCAGACCTTTTCTGTTATTTAAAACAGCTCTTTTTGTGGATGCCAGTTAGTTACTTCTGGGTGACTGGAAGCAGAATACCCTTCAGGGCATTAAGGGAACCTAAATTCATCTAGTGCTCATATGTCCAAAAAAATCTCCCATGCAGTATCTGCTGGTGAGAAGGCTTCCAACCTAATATGTGTACTGAAATTGAAATTAGTTCATTTTGAAATAAACAATAATACACAAGCATGGATTCTACAAAGATTTTGAAACAGGGTTTGAAACAATATGTATCATAAAATCAGTACAGTTATAGTCTTGCATTGCCAGACCTATCTCAACAGCACTGTGTCAGCACTGGAGCATGGTCTGGCTACACCGTTTATCTATTAAAAAAGAAAGAAAGAAAGAGGCTATGGCTTGTTTGTATTTCTTGGCTAAGCCCCGAATGCAGCAACAATGCCCTTGCAAAAAAGATAACGGAGATAGCACAAGGGGAGGGACATCCGGCACGTAAGAGATGCGCTGGATGTAAGGCTTTAACCCAGCAATGTACATCCATTGAGCCAGACTAGTAAAAAAATCATATAATGTCATGCAATAAGCAAGAGTGTAGCTAGTGACGACGCACATCTTTTCTGTGAAATTTGGTGGTTTATCAAAGTTAAGATTACACACTTGCATTTCTTCAGTTTGATTACTTTTGGGCCAACAAAGTAAATTAAGAGATTCAGTGTTACGATGGGAAATCAAATGGTAAGGCCTTAATTTACAGGTCCTTAAGTTCCTAATTATTCCTTAGAAAGAATTATGTAATTTGGTACTAACTAAAGAGAAAAAAGAGACTATGTTCTGAGACTTAAGTTAGTTTCGATAAATTTACTTAGTTACTTAGTTTATAAGCATTTATTTTATTTCTAGAGGATTTTCCTTGGCCACTTGGGGGAAGCAGACACAAGTTGACCTACATATATTAGGTAAGTTGATATGGCAAACATTTTAGCAATCAGTTGCTTATTACTAGGGCGGTCAAAATTAACACGATAATAATGAGTTAGCAAATTTCTTTTAACAATTACATTTTTTTTTACGCTTGATTAATGCACACGCGTCCTGTCATTTGGGCCTTGGGCCATTCTGTAGTTTGGGAAATCAGGAAGCGATGCAACCATAATGTGCTCCTTAATAACATCCAGGGGATCACCAAACCGCTGTCTGGCTCGCTGCCGCGGAGTGAAGTACATCTCCGGTCTGATCTACGAGGAGACATGTGGTCTGCTAAAGGTGTTAAGCCAAGAGGAAGACAGTGACCGCCATGGATGTGGTGTACGCTCTGAAGAGGCAGGGCCACACCCTGTACGGCTTCAGAGGTTTAACCTAATCCTGAATCACAAACAGATAAAAAATGTGTGATTAATTTGCGATTATTCGCAAGTTAGCTATGGACAATCATGCAATTAATCACAATTAAACATTTTCATCGATTGACAGCCCTAGTTTAAAGAAATGCAAACAACTCAGAGCGTTTTTGTCTCCTATCCCAGAATGTATGTGCGGTGTAGCCAGACCTTACTCTACAGCGCTGTGGAGATAGGTCTGGCAATGTGAGACTAAGGTATTCCCCATACAAAAAACATCTACATTGAGGCTTGGCTGAATGCCGGCAGTGGCGTCGCTGCTTCCTGTTAGTAGCCTCTTAAATCCAGTCAACACTCAACTAATACACCGCTAATGGAATCATTAGAGCAGCAAAAAAACTAGCAGCAGCACACTCTGTCACCTCCCATTGACTAGGGACGCCATTCAGATATTCATTACAGGGAGCGAGTATGGGAACCAGTAGTAGTGTGTCAGTGGAGAAGCATTGAGACAGCAGTGGGTCAGTGGTTGTGGTGCAGTCTGGAGCTTGCTGCATACCCATGCACACTCCACTGCAGCACTTTGATCCCCCTCTCCATCTCCACAGTAATGGCTTGGAGCAGCCTGCCCCATCATTACCCTTCTCACATGAGAACCCACTGCTGACATCTTTTGTTGTACGCCGCACACTCACACACACAGACACAAACATATTCCCACAGAGATGCAAAGGCACACGTGCACGCTAATAACACACTAAAGTCATTTTTTTTTCTCCAGCAAGTAAATAGGACAGACGGGGCTGCCCTTCTTTCTTGTGTCCTTAGACTCTCTTGTCTATTTTATTCTGTACAGCAAAATCAAAGCTGGTTTGTAGGACTCAGAAGCTGCTCCCAGAGGAGACAAACCTGGACGAAAGCCCTAAGAACCGCTACCGCTGTAACACAGTGATTTATTTCTTTTGCACCAACAAAGAGAAGTTCACAGAGAAAGTCCTCTTCACATGAATGCACTGCACCAAGAAGAACAAGAGTAATGAAACGCATGCACGCACGCAGGCACACGCACGCACGCACGTACGCACGAACGTACACACACACACACATACACACACACACACACACACACACACACACACACATACAGTCACACCTCAGTGCTGTCGCAGTGCTTTCTCTCTATGTGCTGTGAGGTGAGTCATCAGCACAGAGAAGCATAACCTCACAGCTCCAGCTAATCTATCCTCTCCTCCTTCTTCACTCCTCCTCAACCTGCCAGCATCTCATTTTCTCCACTTATGGATGAAGGCATGGTGACTTAAATCATCGCTGCAGCCTCACATGTACGTATAAGGCCATGGATCCAAACACATGGCCAACACATCCTGGTGAATCACACACACATCCTCTGTAGTGATATATCCTGCAGTAAAAATACAGCTATCCAATCAATAATTCTGCGTAATCATGCATTTAATGCACTTAAATCAGCACTTTAATTTAAGAGTTCAGACTGAGATGATTGCTCAAGATGGTTTATATGCTGGTTTAAAAAACTACAACAGTCCCATGAAAACAATATGGCAGTCAACGGCCCTTAAACTGGATTCAGTCAGGTTCACATCAGTTCCCGCGCAGCTCTTACAGAGATGCACAGGTCCTCTATGCCCTTTAAGACTGAAGCATAGAGATGTGATTAAATGCTGCATATTTGCTCTCAGTGAGCAGGATACTAGTCTATATCCATGACGTTCCACTCCCAGGATTGCTCCGGTGCGGTCGAAAATTGGGCCGGATGTTCCTCTTTTCGGCCGGATGTCTGTTACCTTCCGCTTTCTTTGTGTTGGCATTCAAAACTCCAGTCGATTTATGCAGACTATGGTTAACTGCTCCTCAGATCTCTGCATGTTAAATCGAGACAGCTAGCTAGACTATATGTTGAATCCGAGTTTTCTGTTGCATGACTAAAACAACTTTTGAACGTACACGTTCTACCAAAACAAGTTCCTTCCCGAGGCTATTTTGCAGCGGCACTGTGGTTTAGCACCGCCCATGACGATTGTGATTGGTTTAAAGAAATGCCAATAAACCAGAGCACGTTTTTCTCCCCTCCCGGAATGCTGTGTGGACTAGCCAGACCCCCTCTGCAGTGCTGTGGAGGAAGGTCTGGCAGTGCAAGACTAGCAGGATACTGACCAGAGGCGGACACGAAAAAAGCCTTTTTGAACCCATACAGCCGACAATTAATCTGCTCTTCTGCTGTGGATCAGAGAAAGTGTGCAGATCTGAAAGGTGAAAAAAAACACACACATCTTCTTGCGGAGATACAGTTCATCACAAGGAAGATATTCCGAGGTTGTTTCCACATTTATAACAAGCACGGCTGCGGACATGCTTCACTCTGTCACACAGGGACACATGTTGGCACACAAATTCTGAAGCCGAGCATCCATGACTTAAGGCAGTTTCTGTCCTACTTCTCCTAAGAGTGAATATACAACAGATTATGCTGTTTTTATCTAGTGATATATGCAGCCAACCTTACCCCACACTCTATTTTAGCCCGTCTGTATTACCAGGTAACACACATGCAGGAATACATCAAAAGACACAAGAGCAACACAAACATTCTCTCTAAGTTGTACCCTTTCTAACATCAACAGATGTTAGCATCATCACATAGAGCTGTATTCAGTCTTAGACATAGGTTCACATAAACTATCTAACTCTGATATTAAATTTTAAGAGGACTTACATTGCTTTGTTAGCGTACTGCATCTCCTGTGGAGGCTCTGTGACTATTCTGGCTGTGTGCTGCTATGCTGTGTTGTGTGTGTTGGTCTGTTTCTGTCAGCCTGCCTGTCTGTGTGTGTGTGTGTGTGTGTGTGTGTGTGTGTGTGTGTGTGTGTGTGTGTGTGTGTGTGTGTGTGTGTGTGTGTGCGTGTGTGTGTCAGTGCCCAGGGCAGGACCACTGGGATAGCTGTCTCCATGCTGACTTAGCTGTCATACATTAAAGAGGCCTTCTTAACAGTCTATGGAGCATAGCTTGTCTGTCCCGTCACTTCAGGCATCACATCCAAGCAAGCACTCTACCTCACACACACACACACACACACACACACACACACACACACACACACACACACACACACACACACACACACACACACACACACACACACACACACACACACACACACACACACACACACACACACACACACACACACACACACACACACACACACACAGTCACACCTCAGTGCTGTCACATACATATATACACACTGTCGACTGTTTCCTGCATCTCCCCTCCCCCTGCTGTGTTAGCTGGGCCAAGGGTACTCTCCAGGGGTCCACACACACACCCAGAAAGACACCAACACTCAGTCATGATGCATTCACAGGGCCTGACACACAGTGACAAAAGCAGCCTCGCAGGACTCTGAACCATATACCGGACTGCTCTGGCCGCTCTCTCGTATACAAAAGAAAAGCTCAGCAGATGTCATTTTATGCTCCTCTTTTCTGTCATTTCAGTATCGCCATTTTCAGACATGAATATAGTGCTGCAATAGCCTTCAATTGAGTATGATCATTTCTGCCAAATTAGTAAA
Source organism: Sander vitreus (assembly GCF_031162955.1). NCBI lineage: Eukaryota > Metazoa > Chordata > Actinopteri > Perciformes > Percidae > Sander > Sander vitreus. Next base: position 17,164,704 of record NC_135862.1, on the reverse strand, counting down.
CTTACAGATGGGTGGCAAATTAAAGGAAAACCCAATATAAATGAAAGGAAAACCCAACATAAAGTGTTGTAAGGTTGTAAGTGCTTTATCGGCTCAGTGCTCCTTGGCATAGATTGAAGTCTCTGGAACCATTCTTTCAAAACATCCAACACATCTTTTCATGTCTTAAAGTTTTTTATGTATTTGTATTTGTAAGGACAACACACACTAATCAACATTGTTGTAAATGTAATGTAATCAGCCATCTAATTTTCAACTGTAGTCCAAAATGTTCTAAGACCAATGCAGTAAGAATGAACACAAAAGCAACATCAGCATGCACAAAACAACAACATCCATCATTCAGGTAATGCAGGCATGCACAGCAGTATAAAGCAACAGAACACAAATGAGCAAGACTGCCACCGACCACATTTTGCACACAGCCATGCAAAGCAATAAGACATAGATGGATTAAAATATACAGCGATACAAAATCTCCCATAGCTGCTCAAATTAGCTGTGATCTGGTGACTGGAAAGGCCATATCAATCATTTACTCTTCAAACTATTCAGTGAACCCTTGTGCCATGCATGGAATCATCTGCATTTATTATTGTTCAGAGCAGACGGTGGCTAGGAAACTGCAGGGCAATCATAGATGCCTGCAACTGGTTTTCTAGACGCAATCAACTAGAATCAGAAGAAGAAAAATGTACTATTTCTGATGGCCCCAGGATTTGTGATTATCATCGTAAGGGTCAAAAACATTTGTAAAGACTCTTTAAAAACACTAAAGAGTAGTTTTGAAATGTAAATGAACGAATATTTGTACCTCAGCTCTTAGATTCTAAAAAGCCTTAGATTTATTCTCATCACCAAGATTTAGTTTATCTAATGTGGTTTGGGAACAACTTAATAACACAGGGGTGATTTTATCAACTCATAGGACATTAAGTGATCCAGCATAAATGAAGGCACTCCAGATGTAAGGCTTACACACAACATCAGTGAAATGTAAAGTGGCTCTCACCTGGAGTTAAACACAGGGTCGGTGTAAATGGAAGGGGAGCACAGAGTTTGCTCTCCTGGACTGTTGGGGGGCACAGGGAAGCCCCCTTTTCTGCCCTGCCCTGGGGCCCCATCTGTAGGAACAGATTAATGTATTAGCCACTTTTTATGTCTCTGCTAATTCATACGTCTTCCCCTCTGACTGGGTGAGTAAGTAGAAGGATTCACAGGTTCATAATTGTGGGATTTTAGCCACAGATAACACTGAGCTGTAAATGCAGCTCATTTTATTGAGAGTACTCAGTTTTATGCGTACTTTTATGTAAGTAAAGCATATTAATTTGAAATAGTACAGCATAGACTGTAGACTACAGCCACGTTGAGGCCATATGTTGTCAGAGGCTAGTTAGGAACGTTGGCGGCTCAGTAATCCCCTCAGCCATCCAGATTTAAGAAGCTATTTTTGCTGGCTCTTAGTCTGTGGTGTTGGCTTACTATAAAGCAATTTTCTTCCCTTGCTATTGTTTTTTTGTTTTCAATTTCTCACAGAAAATATAATGCAACACAAGATAAGTAAAAATACTGGACAAATAAGTGGAACGCAGCTACAAATCAAATCAAGCTGTAACTCTGTTTTGTTCTGATGCACATTGAAATGTTTTTCAAAAAGAACATCAGTAAACTATGACCTTTGTGTTGGTCATTATGTAATTGATGTCATAATGCTAATCAATGCCTGTACCTTTTTCATCCAGCAGAAAGGAGGTTAGCAGGTGGGGACACACTTCCTCCAAAACAGAGCAGAATGAACAGAATGCAGCAGGCCCCTTTGAGGACAGATAGTCCAAGAATATCTCTGTCTGTTTCTTGCTGGACTCCTGTCCCAGTATTTCCTTGTACTCCCCCAGTGAGAAAACCTTATCATACACCAGGTAGGGAAGTACCGTGCTGACGTCCAGCTCGCTCAGGATCTTTTGTCGGTGCTGTTTGAGGATCTTAGCTGCCCATCTCTTCTTCTTCCTGGTGCATGGCCTCCTGCCAGACCTTTGGTGCTGCCTCTTCTGCTTCTTTACAAACCACTTGTTGGTGCCGCTGCCAAACATCTTCAAGTTGAGGAGACCCACCAAAACTTCTTCCACGGCTCTGTCAACAAAGTTCCCAAAGGAGGGGAGGTGCATATTTCATACCAGTGAAGTGACCATGCCACATATTTCCTCAAGCCTTGCTTTGTTGTTGTCTGGGGCAGGAAGAGACAATCTGGACAGTAGCTGATTTCTAGCTGGGTGCTTACCGACACTAAGAAGATTATCAGACTCGTAAGTACACCAATGCAACTGCTCACCACTGCGCAGACAACATATTTTACATTATTTTGCCCAGAAGATCAAACATTTGAGCTATACTTAAGTTGTCATTTAATCACCATATGCCCCCTTTAATTAAAAATGTGTCCAACTAGTTTCTCTTTTCTGTTAGTTCCTTGGAGGTAATTTAGAGCAACCACGTCACAGGCCCCACAGTTATTTTAGGTAATGCTGACTTGCCTAAAAATCATCAGGGAGTTACAAAAGAAGGCTTGTGGGGGGTTCAAATCCACTCCCCATCTTGGAAACTCCGTGATGTAATTGAAACAAGCTGCCCCTGAACAAGGCACTTAACCTCGAGCTGCTCCACTGACCAGCTCTTCAACAACAACTCACCTTCCTGGTTTTTGCTGTGAATGTGAACCTGATTAAAGCAAGATTAAACCATTTTGTCATGGGCATTGACCCGTTACATCGAGATGTCAACGTTGCATTGAGGAAAAGCATTAACATATAATAGAATGGAACAAGGGCATTTAAAGGGGAGCTTAATGCATTGTACTGAAAATCTAAAAAAAGAAGAAGAAAAAAAAAAATAATGCAGCACAAACCAGCATGACCTTGAATCACATTTGATGCAGCTGCTGTGTAGAAGGATGGAGGATACTCTTTACCAGAAGAGGGTGCCATTTGATCAGTGAGTATCACATATACAGTAAATCATGTGGTGACAGTGTATATGTGTATCAACTGACCAGTACAACCAGTCGGCTTTAGAGACACACACCGGTGTCATCACAGTGTATTGAGTAACTAAATGAGCTGCTAACAATCCCTCAACAGAGACATTTAACTGGCAGAATAAAAATTAAAATATATTTTTTACGAAAAGCTAAATCTTAACTAAATACAGCATGAGTGACCATGAACTGGAGGAAAAGAGGTCACTATCTGAAATCATGGAAACATCAGAGGAACATATCTGTAACTGATATCACCAGGAAACTGAAACACAGATGCTTTTCCTCTCGTTGTGTCCAACATGAAACCACTTAGATGGAATGGAAAGACAGACAAATAGCAAATAATCTGTCAATTGTTTTAATGGCATACGCACGTGTCTAAATATCAAATTAACATAAATGGAGCTTCAATCCACTGCACGACACTGCGTGCATGTGAACTAAACCATATTAAAGGTCATTTTTTAATCAAAATTCCCCAAACAGTATTACCTTGCTGAGCTGAAGTGGAGGGAGTAACACAAAGAGGATATTTTGTAGCAAAAATACTGTAACCTTTGGAAATACCTGCTTGATTTGACTTACTCAGACTGACGAAACGTTATATTATCTTTGAGTGCTGAATTTGACAATGCATAAAACAAGGTGGTTGATTGCTTCAGGGTCAGTACGCATCAATAATCCACATTGCATCAGGACAATTTCCTAAGAATTGCTGAGTCACAGAAGTTAAACTTTATCTTAAACACATTCTTGTAGTTGTCTCATTTGTGGTCGCCTCCTTTCTATCAGTGTTACGATTAGCCCAAATACAAGTATATCAAATAAAAAAAGAAGCCTCTTATCTCATTGCCCAAGCATTCCTTAATATTGCAAAGTACCTTATAAAGGTGTGATTGTATGCACAACAGCTGTTTGATATAAAAGTGGAAAGATATCAGGCTTCAGTGAGTGTTCAGTGTGTCAAAGATCAGCAGAAATGATGTGACATAACTCTGAAAGCTGTTCCACAGATTTGGTTAGTTATTTCCTCACAGCTTGTTTAATTCAACTAATAAAACATTATCTATGGCAGTAATTATGAAAATTGCATAAAAAAATGTTGTTAATTCTTATTGATACAAGACCAATGTGTTCCTTCTGACATGAAACAGTACCAGACTGTCTACAGTGTGATGAATACAACATTAAGAGGACTTTTAGCTTTACATCATATTTTGTACAATATGATTTTCTCTCTTCTCCCTCTGGTAGGACACTAGCTGTGTAAAGGTGAATAAGGCTGTTTTAGAAAAGAGAGAGAGAGAGAAAAGGTCTCAGACCGACCACTGCAGAACTTGAAAGCCGAATCTCTATTTTCTAAATAATTGACTCCATGTTCAAAGCATCCCATTTGGATGGTGCAATCCTATCCAAACACAAAAGTCAGTATTGGATAAAATATGTGTAGTGACAATACCAGTGTTGTTTGTATTTTTTCCCAGCTATTTAGTATTGCACTTCCATAAAGTTAAAGGAGACTTATAAGACAGCTCTTTAAAAAATGAGGGTCAAAATCAGAGTAGCAGAGGCTGAGCTATCCCTGACTTTCTATCCCTATAGGGATCACGCTCCAAAAACACTGAATCCAACACTTCCCATAATACAACCAATATGTGATCGATCTTTTTTGTTAAATAAGTCTTTATCATAAACAACCTTATTTCAACCAATAAAGTGGTCATCTTTTTAACTGAGATTTGGCCAGATTAACTAGTGCTGCTAAAAGATAACTAGTTTAGCTGAGCCGCTGACTGTAGTGGAATTTAAGCTGCCTTAAATTACATATTATTATTATTAGTTTCTATCTTGCACAAACCTTAGTCAGATAAAGGATCAATGAGTCAGGCAGACTAGACTAACATATTCAACTTAACAACCCCTCTGCCCCTGCACTCTCTCTGATACTAGGAATGGAGAGGCTGGATGGCAAACAGGGGCATGCATTTTGGTCATTTTGCTAACAAGGGGGATGGCAGCCCCCCTCATATTGCCTAGTGAGTATAAGTAGGCCTATCGCAATTAAGTTGAGAATGATAGTTTAAAAATGCAACATGTACAGTTTGGATCAGTTTTAAAACAATGTATGTACATGTGAGCATGTGAACAGAAATTTCAATCTTGGCCCTTGCCATATAATGTCATAAATCTTAAAAATAAATTGCCTCGTTTACAGCATGTACAGTAACTGGCATACAGTGTGAATGATGTAATCCCTTTGTTGTCTATCTAAGCTTTCCAAATGAACATTTTAGCAAGAAATGTCCTTCCGTGATCAAATAAAGAAAAGGCTTATCCATTATCAGTAATACATTCTAATATGAATGATCATGACTTCAATATCTGGCTTGATACTTATTGTTTGAATAAGGCTCTACTATCTGTTCTCCCATTATGCAGCTGACAGTAAAATTCTTGATCGTTTTGTGCTCTTATCAGTTTTATCAATGCTGGTATATGGACATCCACTGTTTCAATTTGGTTTTATTTCTTGGAAGTTGAGTCATACAGTCGTGTCAGTGGTGGCCTAAAGGTTAAAGAAGCGAGCTTGGCAGGTTCAATCCCCAGACCGACAGGATCAAATCTGGGTGGGGAAAGTGAAAGAGCAGCGCTTGCCCCTCCCTCATTACCACCACTGAGGTGCCCTTGCGCAAGGCCCTTAACCCCAAACCGCTCCAGTGGAGCTGCTCAGTGGCCAGCATATCAGACTGTGGTTGTACTGGGCAGCTTCCAGGTATGAATGTGTAACTGTGTGAATGTGATCAGGGCGTTCCTGCAAAAGAGAGGCTGCCTCTCAGCAAACCTTCCCTGAATAAATAAAGGTTATTAAAATAATAAATAAAACAAATGTCAGCATTTACTGAAATTATTGCTTATCTTCTGTTTGACTTGTTATATGCACTATGCCAGCTGTACAAGTGTTTGCAAACAAGTGAAGGTGCCAAGGGAAAAGACTGGGCAATGCAGAAGCCATGTCACACAAATGTCTGCTTTTCTAATATGTCTAAACCCCTTTCTTTTTTCTGTTACTCTTTTATGTAATTTTTGGACCAAATATTAACCTTATTTACAACAACTTTTTTCCAGAGAACAAAAAGGGATTTGAGATTCGATTAGATTAAATGAGATTATATTGACAGTTGAAAGAAATGTAGATGTTGCATGAACGAACTGCAAACAGATAAGAACAGAATAATTATTGGATGTCTGCATGCGATTACAGTAAGTATTCAGGTAAAGGGAAGTAAACGTGCACTTCTGGCCTCCCATATTACTGTATTAATGTCACAAGTTTATCAAGGATATAATGATAACATAATAACGTTTTTTATCGTGATTCTAACAATAGTATAGGAGTGCAATGCTGAATCAGTGCATACTGATTTCAAGTGCTAATATGATATGGTTATACAGTGAGTCTCATGATTTTTATTGTTCCAGAATGGGGAAAGTACATACTTTTATTAATCTGGCTTGTGACGAGAAGCAGCAGTTTGATCCTCAAACTGGCAAAATACATTTTGTTGGGGAAAATAAAATAGCGGTGCTTGTTCCTTGCTCATTACAACTGCTGAGGTGTTTTTGATCAAGGCCCATAACTCCTGACTGCTCCTGTGCAGCTGCTCAGTGGCCACCACCACATCAGATTGTGGTTTAGCAGGCAGCTGCCTGGTGTAAATAATAATAATAATAATACATTTTATTTAAAGCGCCTTTCATGACACCCAAGGTCACTTCACAAACAGTCATCAAACATTGTTAAAATTATAGTCATCTCATCTCATAAAAATAAAAATAAAAATAAAAAATAAATAAAAAACTCAGTCAGTCCATAAGCCATCTTGAAGAGATATGTTTAAATCTGTTTTTAAAGTCAGTAATTGAGTTATAGTGTCTGATGTGGTCTGGCAGTGAATTCCACAGCTTGGGGGCGATGTAGCTGAAATCCCTCTCTCCATGGGGGGTGAGGTTCACAATAGGGACATGCAGTTGGCCTGCTGAGGAGGATCTCAGCAGGCTGGTGTGTAAACTTCCAGGAGGTCAGTGAGGTAGGTGGGGGTATAATTGTGTGGGGCCTTGTATGCCAGGAGCAGGACTTTGAAACATATTCTGTAGGCAAGCCAGTGCAGTTGCATAAGCAATGGTGTTACATGGCCAGTGGATTTGTGTGATAAATGTGTGTAACTGTGTGAATGGAGCAGGGCGTTCCTGAATGAGCTCCCAGTGAAACTACCCTGAGTAAATAAAGGTTAAGAAAACCTGTTAAATTAACTTGCAGGTTGATTCTTGTAATTGCAACCATAGTCTGTATATAAAGATATGGCAACTGATTGTAATTGCAGCACACACTGTACATTTCTGTATTTCTTTCTACTTTTTTTGTAAATGGGGAAACTTCCTGGTGCCTGTGGGGCCACTAGTGGTATAATGTCTCACTCAAAGACACTTCATGCTAGAGATGATCATTCACGCTTTTATACAAGTATAATCCCGGCTGGAATACTGCAATTCCCTTTTTACTTGCCTCAACAAGTCATCCCTGGACCGTCTACAACTGGTCCAGAATGCTGCTGCAGGCTGTTGACCAGGTCCAGCAGGATGACTCACATCACTCCCTTCTTATCCTCTTTACATTGGCTTCCTATCAACTTCAGGATTCATTTTAAGGTTCTTGTTCTGCCAGATAGCCTTGCATGGTCAGGCACCTGTGTACATCTCTGACTGGCTCCATCCTTATATTACCAGTATGTCCCTTAGGTCTCCTGACCAGGGCTTACTGGTTGTCCCTCACGTTCAACTAAAAACAAAAGGTGACCATGCCTTTGACGTGGTGACTCCAACACTGTGGAACACCCGTCCTATTGTCATATGATCTGTGGTCTCTGTTGACGCTTTTAATAAGCAGCTGAAAAGTCACCTATTTAAACTGGCCTTTGTTCTAATGTTTGTAATTTGGTTTTTAAGTTTTGACTTTTCTTTATTATTTTATTCTGTTTTATTGCATGTTCTTTTCACTGTTTTTTTGTCTAATTTTTAAAATTCTTTCTCTTGTGATGCACTCTGTGACTTTATTTTGTAAAAGGTGCTATATTAAATTAACTTTTTATATTATTATATCAATGCAGTGGATGTTTTTGCTTGATCACACACACACACACACACACACACACACACACACACACACACACACTTGAATACATGTCCTTAGGCTGAAGTGCAGTCTCTTTATTCGTGCCACTCAGATGAAAGTCAAACAAAATATACAAATAGAAAAAGTACTTCTGTGGATGAGTAAGCTTGTTTCTTTTTTCCTGCTCAGGACGTTTCACGAGGCAGCCATGATATTGACTTCTAAATCTCAGCATTAATTTCAAACAAAAGCACAAGAAATGAATAACATAAAATCAATCGTACATTACTGACCTTATGACTCAACTTCTGCTTGACTTGGACTGGACTACCATGCCAGAGCAATTGTTTTGCAGCGTACAAGTGAAGTGTCATTAGATCAAATTACATTATACTGATAGCTGAAAAATGTAGTTGTTGCTTGAACAAATTGCAAACAGATAATAATAGAATAATTGTTGGATATCTGCATGCCATTACAGTAAGTATTCAGGTAAAAGGTTAACCCTCTGAGCCCTAAGGTATTTTTGACAATTTTAATGTCACAATACAACACAATACAAACCTTTTTAATCGTCTATCGTGAGTCTGACAATAGTATAGGTGTGCATTGCTGCATCGGTGCAGTACTCTTTTAGTCGGTAAATTGCATTGATGTGGTTATACAGTAAGTCTCATGATTTTTGTTACATCCTTTTATTAATCACAACGGCTTGGGACAAGAAGGTCAGCAGTTTGATCCCCAAACTGGCAAAATAATGTTGTTGGGCAAAATAATATAGCAGTGGGTGCCCTCCCTCATTACAGCTGCTGATGTGCTAAAATGTGAATTAATTTGTTACAGATATTTCAAACAAAAGCACAAGAAATCAATAACATAAAGTTCATCGTACATGACAGCAAACTCCAGTTACTCTCTGAGTCAAACAACAAATAAAAACTCACATGATGCATGATTAGACATAACTTGTGAATACAATTCTGTATTTTTATATTATATAAAATTCCCCATCCTTGACTGATTGAAATAATTGCAACAATAATATTAATGATTAGATAATACAGATCATGTAAAGTAGTAGACATTTAACCAGTAGGCAACAAATATCTTTCACTCAACATTACATTAAATCAAGACTTCCTACATTGGCTCTGTGATTTTGTCATTAACTGCTGCAGTAGCTCATATTCTCCAGAGTAAAGTGGCTCATCTTTCCTTCTGTAACCATGTAGTCCAGTGCTGAGGACACGTTAGAAGTTCTCATAGTGATGTAGAAAATGGGCCTGATCCCTTTTGTTCATTTGCTGGCAAGCTTTCTCTACGTTCTTGGTCAGTCCAGGTGGTCCGCAGCTGAATACACCAATTTTACCCACCTAAAGAAAATAATACAAATTGATAAGTCGGACAGTGTATTGGGCAATGTTTCAGACAAACACGAGTTAGATGAAGATGGATGGAGGACAGACCTCGGGATGAACTTCCTGCAGTGAGCTGAAAAAGGAAACCAGGGGTGGCCGGCCGAAGTGAGTGACAGACCGCAGGCCAGTGAAAAGACTGCGGCTCCACACCTTCTGAAAGTGGCGCTCGCACACGTACTGTCCACACATCACAAAGACAGGGGTGAGCGGTCATTATTGGATTTCATTATTATTAAATATTAAAGGAACTGTATAGGGAAATATGCTATTGGCCTTCTTCCCGAGAGTTAAATGAGAAGGTCAATGACACTCTGTATGCTAAATATGAAGTTACATTCAGCAGGCGCTTAGCTTAGCATAAAGACTAGACAATGTGGAAAAACAGCTAGCATGGTTTTGTCTAAAGGTGACAAAATCCTTCTTACCATCACCTCTAAAACTCTAGTATAGCATCTAATATCTGGTTTGTTTAATCAAGTTGCAAATTGTGGTTTTATAGGAGGTTATGTACACAAATATTTCTTCTCTGGCCGCAGTGACCTGTTGAAGTCCTTTTTTTCTTTTTTTTTTAATTTACAGATTAAACAAAGAAGATATAACGTGAGCTGTGTGTGCTGGCTGTAATTTCATATTTACTGTACAGACATGAGAGTGGTATCAATCTTCTCATCTAACTCCCAGCATGAAATATGTCTCAAAATGTTAAACTATTCCTGTAATATACAAATATACAATATACACGTATTTAGAAATCAACATTAAAATGAATGTTTGTTAAATATTTAGTAGAATTTCAGTCGACTTTCTATTTCTACACTTGGAAATGGTGACTGCAGGTCTTACCAGCATGGTGGTGCGGAGGTCGAACTTTTCAGCCACTTGAGTGATGTAAGTGTGGACAGAGACCAGTTCCTGGGTGTCCATCTCCTCCACCTCTCTGATAATGTCTGACACCCACTCAAACTGACGCTGTGTACGTGTCACCCAGATGAAGTACACCTTCAAATAATCAGTAAATGTTAGAGAGAGAGTAGAGAGAAAGAGATTGAGGGGGCTTCTTGCACAAATAAATAATGCTTTAGGGAAGGATTCAAGACAAAATGTATGGTAGGTTGTTTGATTTTAAGCAGCACCTTTTTACATTGAATCTTGGACTTGATTGAGGACTTGAACACCAGGTCTTTTAGGATGGAGGTGAATGGGGTGACTCCAATTCCTCCTCCCACCAGAACAGACACCTCAAAGTCAGTCCACTCCTGATGGCCCTCACCAAACGGGCCATCCAAGTACAGCTTGATGAAATAAGTTATGAATATCGGTGTCATCAAAGGACAAAGAATGGAGAAGCAGATTAAACTAATTACACACACAGAATAATGCTTAAACCTACCTTTGGATAGGCTCCGAGCTCAAGCAGGCTTTCTTCGGTGTAGAGGTCTCTGAGCTGGCTGGTCCAGGGCCCCACAGCTCGGATGTGCAGGCTCAGGGTTTCTTCGTGCGGGGCTGACGTCAGTGTAAATGGGTGGTACTCATCTGTGCCCAACATCAGGCATGCAATACGAACCCACTGGCCTGAACGGTACACAAAGCCCTGTGGTCGCTTGAATTCCAGATGTGTCACACCTACAGGTAGGACAGCCAAGGGAAGTGTGAACTTGAATGTGCTAGAAGTGCACCGAAAAGTGCAAATTAGTTAGCAAAGACTAAAATAAGGAGAGACAGAGAATAACGAGACATTTTAAAGAATTTCTAGAAGATGCTAAGTGTCACCTGAAGGCAGCAGCTCAGCTCTGACCACCGGGATCTCCAGCTTCTTCCTGCTCAAGCTGATCAGTTTGTCCAGCAGGAAGAGCAATGCAGGTGGAATTAAGTAGATGTAGAAACGGGGCTCTTGGAGCAGGGCAAAACTGCCATGAACAACTGTCTGTTGACAAAGCCAGCATCACACTATTCATAAAAACGGCCTCTCATAATGAAAACCACATGACTACAGAGTGCATTTGGGGTATTTTTAAAGTCAAAAAAGTACTTACTAAAATGTACACAACAATGTAGAGGTAATGTGTGATCCAAAATCCTTGAAAGCTGATGCGACGGAAATAGTGTGAGGCAAAAACATATATAAATGCAAAAGTAAAAAGAAGCAAGACACCAGTCATTCCTAGGAAAAGGACCAAAAAGAGCAAAAAACAGAATTATTGCATAATATAACAAGCAGTCTATGTACCACTGAAGGTCTAAAATCAGTATCCTATGATACCTGGGACAGTTTGAAAGAACCACCAGAACCACTTCAGAGGGAGCTCAGACCTAAAATGAAAACTTAAATCAGTGAACATAACTCTCTGCAACGTGTACAAATGTCTGCTAAAGTCAGGCAGAAATTTCTAACAATACCCGTTGTTGGATAAGATTTTGGGAAACAGACAAGACAGGATGCTGAGATCGCTGATGGAGAAGATGTAGATGTTGACCACATGGCCCAAACTATGAACAACTACAGTCAGAATAAAAAAAAAGAGTGAGCTCACACTAGTAAAATGTAAACATGTAAAGATATCACAACTTAACTTTCCATCATCTCTATTAGCTATCATCTCCTCCGGTCTACCAACCTGAAAGGAGGATGGCAGTCATCGCCATGAAGCGATGGAAATCAATGGCAGCGTCGAAGGGGATGTATCGGTTGAGGAATGTCTCTCGGCACAGTGTGATGAGGTTGCGACACACAGTGAGGAGCATGTAGGGAAACAAGAAGGAGATGGCGGCGGCCGAGCCACGGGAGACGATGATACCCACCACTGAAGTCTCGGGTATACCTGTAGAATCGGCCTGCAAACCGTAGTCTGAAAACAATTATTAATCAGTTTAGAAAAGGCTAACGCTGACCAGAAATATATGATGCTGAAGGTAAAGAGGGAAGCTAAACAAGGAGAAGAACGATTTCTACTCACAGTAACATCTTTCAAGTGCCACACCAGCTGCGATGCCGTACACGACGATAAAACAGACGATATGACGGCGATAATTCTCAATGAAACGTTTGAAATGCTGGATCTTCTTCTGGATTGGGTTCCTTATGTACTGCTCACGCTTGGGCTTCACATAGACATTTGGAGTGTTGACACTTGACCTGAAAATATTTAAATCCATTAGACTTTGATACAGTGGATACTTGTTGTTCTGCCTATCATTTAGCTGTTTAGGTTTTGACCATATTCAGGTCACCCAAAACTACAGAGGAAGTTGGGTGTGACATTTTTTTTTTACTTTGTAATGTGAAGCCTTTGTAGTTGGAGAGACTCAAATGTGCAACTTCATAAATTTCTAAACATTTTGGTAAACCACAAGCTGCCATGGTTTTCCACACAACCACAGTTTCCTGAACACATAAATACTAGAAAAAAAACTCATGAAAAAGTAACTAAGATGTAAGATTTTAACCCATTTCAGTAAATACTGTGAGACAAAATAGGAACTACTTATGTGTTATACTTCTCTATAGTAAGTCTGGTCCATTGTCAGAAAGTCATTTACAGAAGCAGAAAAATCAAACAAGAAACAAACTTTTTCCGTCTGCGTATCTCCAGTCCATCTGTCTTGATGTTGCTGCAAACAAAAAAAGAATAATATTGTAAGCTGGGACACAATGGTCACTTGGGATGAAATGAGTAAGTGGATCATTGTTCTTATCCATAGTGACAAGCAACAGTTGTTTTATTTGTCATCTGGATGAGTGATTACAGCCTGTGTGTCCTGTTCTCTGACCTGTTTCCTGGACAGATGAAGGACACCCTCTGGTCTCGACTTAGCCGCTTCTTGCCCTGTTTCTCCATTCCTGTACACACAGCAAACACATTGATTTCATCAGACAAGGTCAGAGAAATGAGAATTAAGAAAAAGCTAATTTAAGACAAAACTTTCTCCAACCTTTGACATTGAGTTGGGCAAACTGCAGCTCATTCTCGTGGTCCCGCAGGAGGAAATGGAAGTCCTCCCATGTGAGTTTCTCCTTGTCATCAAAGCCTGCGGCCTGCATCATGGCCTCAATGCCGTCCTCCGCCTGGCTCTTTGACAGAGCACCATTGGAGATTTCAATGAAAGACCTGCAGCACATCAAAAGGGCAAAGATGAACCATCAGACAGAAATAAAGACTAGGTGCAGTTATTAAAGAAAAAATGGAAAAATCAATCAAACCTGAGCATCCTGGAAAATTCTTCTTTTGATAAGAAACCAGTTCCACTGATGTCGTTCATGGAGAACATCATTTTGGATTTTTCCTCAGGAGACCCTGGTTGAATACAAACATCATCAATGACATAATGTAGGACTAGACTAATACTGTTTACTGGTTTATGACATCAACTTTCTTTCAACATGCCATTCATGTAGTCCATTGCTTACTCCTGGCTATCTAGATCTACATAACATCATCTAAAACCTGGAATGAAATGGACTTTGCTTTACTTTATTTATTACCTCCGCCAAGGAGGTAATGTTTCGGTTCGGTTTGTCTGTAGGTTTGTTGGTTTGTTTGTTTGTGAAATTCAACCTCACTCAATTTGAACCAAAATCCTCCAACTGCAGCATTTTTAGATGTACATGTAATGCAGTGGCCTAGACACACAAAACAGCTACAACATTTTGGAGTCATGAATTTTACCTTTCATAAAGATAACCATCACATCAAGAAACTCTTGGAAGGAGAGGTAACCGTTTCCATCTTTATCAGCTAGTGTGAACATGGAGTCTACAAATAAGGAGTCAGACTTGAGGCCCAGTGCATCAGCAAACTCAGACGCTGTCAGCTCGCACTGGAGAACCTCTTTGGCTTTCTTGTAGGAAATGCCACTCATGTCCCCAGCGTCACACTTCTCAATTTCCAAGACCTGTGCACCAGAGGGACAGTGAGGGACAGATCATTATATGTCACCATAGTGTCATTAGTAATATCACCGATGCTAACTGAGGTTACTGTATGTCCATCACAGATGAGGTCACCATCAAAACCAACAATTAGTTCTTTTGGCTGGAGGTCGGACCTAATTCGACCTCAAACAAGGATTGACGACATTTTGTGGCTGAGCTTAAAGCTGCTGCCGCTGTAACAGAGCGGAGGATGAGGTAAACATCCAGAGGCTGATGGTACCTTAGAGAAAGCATGTCGAATGAAAGTTTCCACAATCGGAGCCCTCTGCTCTTTGGTTAAAGCCTCCTTCAGCAGCTCCCTCTCTCTCATCTCCATCACTCTAATCTCCTGCCCGATGTCTGTCACCTGCTTGACAAACGCTGCACGTTTGCTCTCATCATCAAAAAACAGCACCTGGATGTGCAGACAGAAGAAGAAAAACAGGAGTGAAGTAAGATAAAAAGTGATTTAGATACATCTGCAGAATCATGCTTGCATCAACGATTGGATGAGTTGAAAAATATGAGTATTTTCTAGTTTATTTATGTTATTTTTCCGTTATGACTGTCATAATAGATAATGAAAGGTTATATTGCAATCTCTGTTATCTCTGTATGTATTTGTTCATGTTTCACAAGTTCCGGTATCAGAATTGGTTTCGGGAAGAAAAAAATGGTATCGGAACATAGTCTCTGGGACATAGTCCTCATAGTCTCTCAACTCTAGTGAAAACCACCCCCTGCTCACCAGGTCGTACTCTTTTGATACTTTGAGCAGCAGAGCTTTATGGTGCTGGTCGTTGGAGAGAAGGACATCTAGGTAGTCCTGGTTGCCCAGATTGAGGCAGCGATGAATGGACCCAGATCTGTCAAAGACCTGCAGCCTCCTCTTCTCATCGACCTCCACGCTGACAGGATGCAGGGGTTCTTCATGACCCTGCCACTCGAAGGCTGCAGAGCAAAAGCAGAATGAGACCAGGTGCAGGACAGGACTCTGGATGATGAAGAGGACAGGTGTAAAAACAAAAACTACCAGATTGGTTTCACTGTCACCTGTGAATAACTCATTATCAGTTGAGTTCAGTTTGTCTAGTGTTTATGAGTTGGGTTTTGAAGCTGACAGAATGTAAATCTAGGAAGATCATTAACACTTAAATCCATATTATCAGCTCAGTTTTACAATTGTGTTGATACCTATGTGGCATATACATAATGGCTTCTGCAGGCCGGCACAGCAGTAAATCATAGCTGCTGATAGTCAGCTGATGTTTATTAATAATTGACATTGAGTCAAGTATAAAATCTGACTCATAGATATTATGTTTTTACTAACATTAGACATAATAGAAGCAATAGAAGAATTTTTTTAATCACACAGATTTCATACCAGTGATTCCCACAGCTGGCTCCTCTGTTCTGTCACCAGCTTTTCTTCTTCTCTGGAACTTCCTGTACCTGTACTTGCGGAGATACGCCACCATACAGGCCACCAGAAAACTAACTGAAAGTAAAATAATCAACAAAAATGCTGATGAGTGAAATCAGTAGTATTGCTGTGCCAAAATAGATTGATTTGTGAGTGTGATACTGACCAACAGGAAAGAGGAACAGAACAATGATAAATATCCCAAAGCCAGCTTTGCTCCCATCAAAGTAATTAAGTTTGGTGGCATTAGTGCAGGGATGGAGCATTGATGCATTCAGCTGTGTAGGCTGAGGACAAGGGTCACCTAGGACAACAGAGAGACCGTTTTTTTCAATCCAAGCTTTAAATATTGTATCACTGATTTGAATGAAAGCCTTGTTTGTTTATGAATCAAAAATAAAATACACGTTTTTACCATCCTTCCAGAAGAACACGTTATTTTGTATATCAGTGGATTCTGCATTTGTGACTGCGATAAGGACATCATGAAAGGTCACACTGCGGATCATTTGGATCTCCTCATGTGTGAACAAACTGGAAGACACCCCAAAGAACACAACTGTAGTAAGAGAATTGGCATCACTGTAATGGTAATTTACACTTTTGTTGTTTTATTAATGGTAAATTATAGGTTTGTTGTTCTATTGCTTAAACATTTCACAGTTTCTGCCTTCAGCCCAAATGTTTCCAAGTAGAAGATGTGTTAGTGCTTCTTGACCTTCCACAGGTTGCTATTCCCTGATAGTCAGAACTGGTTCAGACCAGACTTTCCCTCCTTCCCTTCGCTTTCAGCCTTCGAGAAACTAGATAGGGATAATGCTCTCCCAAAACTCTTTGTTCATTCTCTCAGACTCTCCTGATGAACTAAACCTTCTTTGCGCAAAGAATAAATACTTAAAAGATTTTGTTGAGTGAAGCCTCATTTCAGATCTCACCCTATGTAATACAATTTCCACCACATCACGCAATACTGTAGGATCAGATACTATGACAGCTGTTTTTATTTTGAAAAAGCTTCAAAGAGGATCTTACCCATTCTGTTTGTTCTCGAACCAGAAGCGGTCTCCGTTTCTGATACGTTCAAACTGGTCCAAGATTATGGCGGAGAAAACTTCACCCGGTCCATCAAGAGACTCCAGCAGTCCTCCAGGGAAGAGCTCCAGTTTTGAGATGTCTCTGTTGTACAGTTCTGCAATATCGTGGAGCAACTTTTGGACACAAGAACACACACATAGGATTACTGTTAAACTATTTTAAGCAGTTTGATCATTCTTTGTTGAAAGACTTTACCTGTGGGTTGTTGCTGTTGAGCTCAAGATTTATGTCTTCAAATGTCTTGACAGGAGGCAGATCCAGAGCTTTTCTGATCTCAGTGTAACTACGTAGGCCAAAGTCTCTTCCTCTTTGGACGGTCATGGCCACCAGATCTGTCCGGCTGAACCTCAGGGGTCCGTACATGAAGTCTGTCAGGGTGCAAATCAGATCAGAGCAGTGCATATTTGTTTATGACTTGAATACATTTTATTGAATGATATGCAAATTGCAAGGCCTTGCATGTGAAAACCAGTTCCTGTGACATGCAGTGAATAAGAGTGATTAAACACCTCTCAGGTCATCAACAACAATGTTGTCTTCTCTCTCTGCAATCTGGGAAGCCATGCCCATGAGGAGGTTGTCTACGTCCTGGCTCCTCTTCACACTGTCACTCTAGAAACAAAATGACAAAGGCATTAATATATAATACCGCTTAATACATAATATATCTCCTCTCTCTAATGGGTTTCATCAAGGAGACCATTCAAAATACACAAGTCTATGTTAGTCTTATTTGCTTGCTCTATCCTGGTAAACAATTTAACAGACCACAGATATCCCTAATATTCATTAGGCAAGCACTAGATATGGCTGTGGCTAAGACTAGAAAAGCGCTATATAAATACAGTCCATTTACATTTACAAAATGAAGCAGGTAACTCTGAATTTATCAAAGAGAAATATATTCAGTTTAAGACTTGATAGACTGTGCCCAACAAAAAACTATGCTTTTCTACCAACGGCCCCATTTGTGCTCAGAGACACACATTGTTTAACTTTCCTGCATCCTGAGTCAACAGTCAAATTACTGTCAAATCCTTCCATACACTCTTATGAAAATGTGTGAAAAGTATGACCATGATATACCTGACGTTTCCAAAAGCTGTTACAAAGACGCATTGCTGGTGATAAGCTGCCGTCTATGTTGACAATCTTCTGAAAATGGCAGGTTCTGTTTCTGTAGGAAAAAGGAGAGCCAATGCGGAGGGTTTTATTTCTAATATTTAGTTCATACTGTATTTTAGATGGTGTCTGGCACTGTTCACAGCAGAATCTTGATATTACACTCAACTTAACTAACTTTGATTTTCCAGTGCCAGGAGAAAAAAGAATAATACCTCATGTAAACACCAGGTGGGGCCATAGTGATGCCAAATCGTATGGCAGCAGCCTGGAACTCAGGAGAGATCCCTGGATCAACAAACTTCTGGTAACCTGCATACAGATAAATCATCATCACATAATACAAAACAATAGAAGAAGAACAAAATAACCTACAAGCTGAATTATAAACAACCCTTATGCATGCAAAAAATCTATACTATCATCTGAATAGCCAAAGTGAGGCAACAAAAGCAGTATAGATATGAAATGAAGAGTTATTAAGGTGATGGGCTCATCTGACCATTGTATGTTAACTTTCTTCAGCTGCGGGTGCTTATTCAGCAGAAGAAGGAGACTCAGGGTGATGCTTTGCTGACAGAACACATATTTGTCAAACACCGACAACGATAGCTCACCTCACCACGGCTTGTGGTCACCAGTGCATTACCTGTTCCCCTCCACTTGTACGCACACGCACTCTGGCTGAGTCTTACCTGGGTAAGGAGGAAGCTTTTTGTCTCCAAGATATCCAGGCAGCCATTCGTAGAGAGCAATATTCTATGTGGAAAATAGGAGGGATAAAAGTTATTGCAGTTTTTGTGAATCCATACTAAATCTCAACATGATTGTATGTTTGATGGTAATATATATGATTTACCCCCTTTTTTGATGGTTTCTTCATATAATTGAATTTTAGCGTGTTATTTTGGATTTAACCAAACATATAGTTTGATTGTAGTTTGTTAACTCGTGTTTTCAATAGAAGAAGAAAAAGTAACGTGTGTGGTGGTGTTCAGGAAAGTTTTTGCAGAGGACAGACTGAACTAATCAAACAAGTGAGAGATGATGCATTCACCCTTAAACTAAAACCATCAATTTCATCCATAAAATCACGACCACCTGGCGCTGATGCAACCTCTCTCTCTTCAGAGTGCAAATTAAATCAGCACCTGAGTAGCGAGAGGATTACATGGAGACTTTTTCTTCTACCTGGAACGTGGCCACAACGATCTTCCTGGCGTTTTGAAACAGCTCTTCGTCTGACCACTCTGGGTGTTCCTCATGCAGTTTGGAGGCTACATAATTGTGGTAGCGAAACCAGATAATCCCCTCTGCTGCTGTGAAAATGTTCTCATTCGCCCAGGCATTTCCCATCTCTGGACACAGAAGATGGCACAAATTATAGGGAATTCTGCTCTCCCTTCATGTGAATCAACATCACACAATAAACAGAGAATAGGCTGTAAGGTGTTTTTATACAGAATGCTAAAACTTTTCGCCATAGTTTCACACTCCAATTACAGTGACTGATGAGCATCTCTAACCACTAATGGAATAATAAGTTGGCTGTTTGTTTTTAAGGATGTGACAACAGGGCGGTGACAACAGAAGATCCTCCGCCTTCACCCCAGATAATAACTACACACCTTTAACAACACAAGCAACAAACACTGGTTTCATGACACCTGCACGGCATCCTCTATGCTATAGAAAGAGGGATTTACTGTGGTGAGTGTTACAAGCCATTTACACAATAATTAAAGAGTCATAACACACGTCATGTAGGGCCTCTTTTGACTAAGCCTCACAGGGTGATGTATATGAAATAATATTCTGCTTGTTTTCAGCTGCTTGCAGTGTTGATTGGATGGGCATTACCACATACATTGTATTAGACAGTTCAGATTTCAGATTGTTTAAAGGTGTTATTCATCCAAACAGACACTAAAACACATTTAATCTCATCTTGAATGAAATGCATCCAAATAGTTCAGTGTGATTTGCTTCGAGATCTATTATGTGCAATTAGTTTGTGAGCGTAATAATGACCTTCATTCACTAAAAAAAAATGTTTTAAGGAGAAGAGAATTCAGTCAGAGCAGGCAGAGCTGTGGATTAGTGTGAAGTTGGAAAGAGACGTTGCAGATGAGTTTGGGGGCTTTAAAGGCCATAAATGTCACTGAGCTCCACTCTTTTGGGCTGAGCTCCAACCAATACACACTAACACACTAAGTCACACTAAACTATATGGTTGAACTGCACTCCAGGTACAGAGGAAATTATGTTTGAGTAAATCAATGACATACAGTAGAAGTCAGTTTAGTGCACTATAGTAAAAGCTCCCCTGTCATATTTATAAAATGCCCCTGATGCTATAAACCCCACTGTCTGGTACTCTGTGGACAATACAATGAATCATTTGCAAACAGTATTTGGTGCAGGTCGGATGTGAATGAATCTGTAAGTATAAAATGTCTCACCATAAAGGCCATGGGGTCCATGATCTCCTGTAGAGGGGTCAGCAGCACTCCACATGAGACTGTGTCCTGTAGCCTTATTTGGCATGTTCCACTCAGAGCCTGAAGTCAAGAGCCCTCCAGAGAAGCTTCTCAGGGAGTCAGACCAGGACGTGGTGGGGCCATAGATGGAGCTGCCATCAATCCATGCTGTCACCAAGTTAACCTGCATGTGATGCATTTGTTTTTCTCAAATTATTGCACTTGTAGGGTAACATAATGTAAAGTATCCACCAGAACTGTGACAGTACTTGATCTACTCTTCATATTTCCTGATTGTCTCTGGAGGCATGTTGGCGATTACATTAACAAACATGTTATTTCATATTGATACCTGTGTGCGAGGGTGACTGGGACTCTGGCCAGACTCTTTGTCCCACGGTCCTCTCTGGAAGGGCAGCAGGACTTTTCCAGTGCCAGTGGGGTCAAAGACAGGGTCACCTTTTGGGACTGGGATGTTTATGAACTCAGGTGGACACCCAGGAGTTCTTGAGTCAAAAATTTCAAAAGAAACATGATAACCTGAGAAGTAAAAAATAATAAAGCCATTACTACAAAAAACATTTACCTGGATGCTGAATGCTTGTTTTTTTTTTTTGGGCTCACAGACAAGACATTTTAGATTCTGAACATCTTGACATATTATTGGATTAGTATCCGCCAATATAAGCTTTGATTTGTCGATGTGGGTGGAAAATTATTAAGCCATATTGGTGCATCCTCACAACAAAAGTTCATTATGGGTCAGTTTGTTTATCAATTTTGATCTCTGGCCTACTTTTCAATGCAACAAAATGCACGATATATTTACCAAAGAACAGAGAGAGTACGGTCTGGTTGCGTGTTGAGGGCAGACCGGACGGCCCCCCGGCCAGCAGGCAGCTCAGTCTGCGGGGGTTTGGCAGCAGCGGCTCCTGGACAGGTTGGTAGACTCCGTCCCGGTAATGCGCGGGCACGAGGCGCATAAGGTGAGAACCTGCGCGAGCACAAACACAATGAAGTGACCAGGTGTGTTGGCAGGCTGTGAGCTACTGCTGCTGCATACTTTGGCACCTTTGTACTGTAACTTACCGACAGCTCCGCGTCTGGGATATCCCAAACTGTTGTACCAGCCGTCAAAGCGACGAACCTCCCAGGTTATTTCACAGCGTGAATCTGTTCAAGACATGTCGAGTTTAAACAGCATTTTCTAGGTTAACTGAGTTGTGTTAAGTGACTCTGAATATGAAGTACAACTCTACTTACGTTCACTGACTATGAGCACCAAGCCAACCGCTGCGCAGATACTCCAAACCCGCTTACGCAAATCCATTGATGCGAGAGATGCTCCTCAGCTCAGTCTGCAGCCAAGAGGAGTGAAGGACTTCTGAAAAGTGAAGACACGGTGAAGGTAACTGACATTTACTGTCATATTTCTATTATATTTTCATGTAATATACTTTGTTGGTTTAGCACAGATTAGAAAGACAAACCAGGAATTCTACAGCTGACACCTTTTTGTCTGTTTGAATGAACACACTTTACTAAACTTCGACACTGTTCCTTTTGGTCATGTCTGTAAACTGCAGACATCCAAAGGTCCTGTTTCCTGTAGCACTTCGTGTTTGATAGGAGAAGATAAAATAGTTGAGTCTTACCCACTGTAGAGGCTGAAATGTAGGGCAGAAGTAGTGCAGGAGCACAGGTGCAGGTGAGGAATGGTACAATACTAAAGCCAACATGTGTTGCACAACTTATCACAAACTGCATGTGACCTGTGTTGCCCAAATGGGTATGGTCCTTGCCTCTTAATCACACCTCTTTTCCATACCATTCCAGTCAGTGCATCCTCCTCCTCAGTGACACAAAGGGGACCGGCGCTATAAAAGAAGTGTATGTTCCCTCAACATTCACACTTCACTCTCTTCTTCTTCTTCTTCGGTCCTCTTCTTTCAACTTTTGGGTAAGAAATTTTCTTTTTTCTTTGTTTAATTGATTGATTTTATTTGAAACTTTTCTTGTCATTTAGGTTCAAATAAATGTATTAAAATCAAAAGCACCTATTTGCATTACACTGACTGAGGTGTTCACGTGGATGTATAGAATTGCATGCCTTTGTGCATTATACAGATGCATTAATTTCTTTGCTGTAAAGATACACATTGCCAGAGAATGTTAAATGATATTACATGAGTCGGACATGGTTGTGCTTAATCATTTGCCATGTTACACAGCAGTAATATTGTCCCATCTCCTATCTACTGTTAGGAACAAGAGCTCCTATCTCTGCATCTGGAGGAAACTGAGAACCCCGCCACTAACACTGTCTTCTCTGTTACACTGTCTAGTTTCAGCTAAGGAACTAAGATGACTTTCTACGATGACATTTACCCATTCTACCCTTTACAAAGGACCTCCTTCATCTTCAGTGGCCGCTTGCTCACCATTATTCTGGTCTTCCTTGTGCTAGCAGTCAGTCTTCTTCTCATTCTGCCAGGGATACGAGGGAAGTCGGTGAGTTCAAAGCATCAGATAAGCTATTACTCACTGCAAAAAAACTCATGTCTCCTTCTGTCACTTTTTTTATTCAATGCACCTGAAATAATTTTGATCCTGCTCTTTCTTTTCCTGTCAGAGGCTGTTCTGGATGATTAGAATCATTATCAGCTTGTTCATAGGCGTGGTGATAGTGGGTGAGTTTTGAATTCTTAATGTCATTTAATAAATCAAAGATTTTCCTTTTTCAGCCAACATCTCTCACCTTTGTGTCCTTTCTCCGCAGCGCTCAACTTTACCAATGACTGGGCTGAGGCCAGAATGACCACTAATGCCACCTACAAGTCTTTCAGCAATGCAGTGGTTAACGCTGACATCGGCTTGCATGTTGGACTGTACGGCATTAATGTGACACTAAAGGGTTAGTCACTGTTGCTGTTCTTATGTGCAGATATTATGTGTATAATACACTCGTACACTGGCAGCTTTAACAACTTAGATCTTTGATTAAGATGTTTGCTCAATAGTCTGATAAGATATTTCCGCAAGTTCTGTCATAAAAACTTTAAACTACAACACCATTTTGTGGGATATTTAAGGTGCATGTGTCATAAATGTGCCTCTGTTTTATCTCTCAGGGAATCCTGTTGTACAGTTCAATGAGACCATTGACTACAACGAGATGTTCAACTTGCATGACACTATTGATGAAGAGTATGAGGAAGCTCTGGAGAAAGGTTTACCAAACCCCATCCTGTACATCGCTGAGAAATTCACCCTGAGCAGCCCATGTGGACTCATCTTTCAGTACAGATACTCTGGACGATACGCCTCCGCAACCCTCTGGTAACAGAAATTGTATTAATATACTATCAGTTTCAGCAGATGGTTGTTAAAAGTAGCAGAAATTAAAATGGCTGCATGCTTTCACAGGATGGCGTTTTGCTGCTGGATGCTCACCAATATCCTCTTCTCCATGCCAGTCATTCTGTACGCCGGGTACATGATGATGGCCACCGCTGCCTTCATCTTCTTCTCCATGGCCTCCTTCTCCACCATCATGAATGTGCCACAGTGCGTTTTCTCCATAGGGACCGACTCCTTTGAAACAGAGTACAGCCATTCATTCTGGCTGGCTCTAGCTACAGGTAAAGCTGCACATTCATTTCATATGTTTACTCGTGCTAACTAATATACAGTACAGAGCCAGCTGAAGGGTGTTGATTTCTACTAACTGAAATGATTTCCAGGTGTGTTGTGCACCCTCATTGGGACTCTGGTGGTGATGTTGAACTTTCTTATACCAGAGAAGATGAAAGAGGCTTTCAGTGTTGGCGTCGACAGTTATGAAGACGAGGATGTTTCTTATGGGCAGGGCTACCTGAATTCAGTTTTCCTTGATGGAGTGGCAATTTCACCATTGACATCAAAAGGCACAGCGGTAAGTTTGCAACACTCAGAGGGTAATATTACTTTGTCATTTATTTACAAGCGGTGCATTATTCATTGTTCTTTTATGAACTTGTTGTAAAACTTTGACATTGATATACATTTATTGTTGCAAAATACATATTCAGTTCTGTGACCATTGCAGTATTAATAAGGGATGCAAGATTAAAATAAAATAAATCACTGCTATTATAGCCACTACAGCATATACGTCCTGAATCCTGAGTGCTGCACTTGCTGCACTCATGTCCATAAAACATTAAGGAAGTTATTTCCACCTTTGCTGCTAATTGACTAAGATGATTTTGTTTCTGTGTCTTAGGAACATATATGAAGCCATCCTGGTTTCCCTCAGGGAGCTTTTTCAGCCAATACTTGAAGATATTTTTGCTGAATGTGTTACAGATGGAGTGTCTAATTTCACACCGGTTTCATTATCTATGCGAGCCTGTTAAGTGTTATGTGTTATTAACGATTTAACTGTACATAGTTGTATTTGTAAAATTATTGTCATGTTTCATTAGTTGTAAGTACAATATATAAAGTTGTATGGGATCCATACACTGTGTTTATACATGGATCAATAAGGATTATAGGTCTCTCATTGTTCAACTCTTTTTGTTGTTTTTGCTTTTTTCAATGCAAAATTAGACAAAATAGTAATATTGTGATATTGATTACTCTTGATAGCTTCTTTGGGATTTCTTGCGATACATGCACATTTCCATGGCAACAACGTGTGGTTTAATGTGCGCATAGTTCCTGAGCAGCGTCGTCCTTTATTCACAGCTTCTGAGATTAAAATAAATGTGAAAACACGAAAGGGAAGAATGAATACTAAACTGCTTGGATAAGAACAATTGATTAGTCTCTAATTCAGGCAAAGGTACTTTGCATCTTGTCTGTTTGTAAGTACTTTTTTTGTAGTAACACCTTAATAAAATAAAAACAACAAGCATTCATCTGTGACATTGTATTCTTAATGTGTTATAACATTACATTCATTCAGTAGTGTATATTTTGATACATTCTTGTACTGTACTCTCTGGTAAAGGTAATGATCACCCATACTGTATGTCTTTGAAAAGTGTGTGTCTTTGGCCTTCAGCATCACCATAATACACACAATGTAGTGCCTTATACAGCATATTAATATCTTCTTTTAATACTTACTGTAATAGATTATCATGTCAGATTGAGAATGAATCCCTGGTCAGTAATTCTTCATAATAACATGCATATACTGTAGTAGTAATATGGCCTTTCCAACCAAGTCCTTGAGTAATCCAAAGTATTTACAGTACAAGTACATTTTTAAACTCCATACACATTATAAAAATGACTAAATAAAAAATAAATGTACTAATTTATCTCTTCATAAGAAAATAATCATGACCTTAAAGCTACTTCTCTTCAACACCAGAAACTCACGTACAGTACCACAGACAGTGTTCACATTGTAAGGCCATTATGACAATGTAATTCAAGATAAAACCTGAAAATGAGAACTGGATGTTCTTTACAGCGTTGCAACAAGAGGCAGAGAAAATAAAATGATAGAAAAATAAATTCTCCTCTTCCCACTGAGCCACCTGTCGGTCGTCTGTCCATCGCCTCCACACAGCCAGACATGCAGAACTACAGTGGGCTGATCCATGCAGGGTCTCTATATGTAGATAGGCGTCTCCTGACCTGTCAGCAGTCTGAACATCACAGCAGGCATTGTCTTCATGTTGATCTGGCAGAGAGGCAGAGATGAGAGGAGCGGGGACAGTTACACTGTCAACTCAAGAACCCCTTTATAGAGGCACAGTCCTAATGACATCACTTGAATCCAGGCCTAATTTACTCCCTTTGGTGCCACCAGACACTCAGAGGAGAACTTGAATCCATTACTGACAAAGAATAAGCTTCTAGGCTTTAATGGAGATACATACTGGGAGAAATTGGGGGGGAAACACACAAACACACACACACACACACACACACACACACTAAAGAAAACTCACCTGGCCATAAATTAAGCAATTTATAATGTAATTTATACTAAACTGTCATCTATACAGTAAGAAACTGATTCATGCCCTCTGGCTTAAATCAAGGAATAGTTTGACAACTTGGGAAATATACTTGTTCACTCTCTTGCCCAGCATTAGATGATCCAAAGGTTACAAAAGCTAAAGCTAAAGCTTACGAATTAACATGCTGTATCTCGCTTATTTAATCCGTACAAAAACAGAAGACACATGTAGAAAAGACACATGGTGGTTTTACGAGGGTTCGTGTGCCAGACTATTTCCTGGCTCAGTGCAGGAACTTCCTGGGGCCTTGAAAAGAAGAGCCTTCAACACACACATTTTCACACTTCCATTTGTATTAAACAAACAAGATTTAATAAATGAACTTTAGAGGTGATTGTTGGTGGATTTTGTTACCTTTGGATGGAGACATGCTAGCTGTTTCCCCCTGTGAATAAGTGCATTTCCCAAAATGTCAAACTGTTCTTTTCAATCACAGCATCCATACTGTGTTTCCTAAATTTAACAGTGTACCATGACTGGAATTACACATTGCTTACCAGGCAAGTTTCCCTTTAAACAATCTGCTGCACCAATTACACTTGATTTTATCAGTGTTTGCATAAAGATTTAACTGTTGTTGAGAATGTCCAAAATAAGACCCTGAGGCCGGTCAAATCTGACTCCTATTAATTAATTCCCGCTTCTTCTTTTATGGACTTACGTTCACTCTACACAAGGATCAATCAGAGACGATGAGTTCAGTCAACCAAGTTTACTGAGACCGGGTTGGTCCAGCATAAGAGTTACAACACAGCTGTGGGTTCACAAAACAGAGACTAAGTTTCCCTTGCAACATAAAGTCAGGGCCCCGTCTTTCCCTAATCTTTTATTGTCTTCCTGCAGGGCGGTGTCTTCTTTTCGCTAGGCAGAGACCATCATCTATCACAACACATGCCAGGTTTCAGGCCATCAGTGTTGCACAGCTTCCTTTTTTAAATACACATTTTCTGGTTCATAATGTTCCTTTCGTACCATATACCGTAAGGCTTACTCTATTCTAAGACTTACTGTAAGCTTAATCTTCTGTGCATCAGAGTTCTTCTTTGTGCGGGCAATGCAAATGTGCCTCACCCAGAGTACTTTTAACCACTTCCTCAATGACTTCACACAGCTCTTTTGCAATGAGCACAGTGTAACTTTAATTGTTAATATTCTACACTGTGCACTTTTGACCAAGGACTTTTACTGATTTTATTTATTGATTAAATGCATGCAGTAGTAATGTATGTTACCAAAGGTCTATGCCTGAAACTAATTTAAAACTGATCTAATCTGTACGTATAAGGCCACCTGCATGGTACAGTGATTTCTGTGGTGCAGTAATCAGTGAAAATTGCCATCTTGTGGCATGATGTCTTCTTACCTCACCGACTGAGACAGACAGGGTTTGAACAATCTTCTCATGTGCCATGGCGACAACACTCTGACCATTTATCTCAATGATTCTGTGTCCAACGCGAACACCGCCTCGCTCAGCTATGCCACCTCGCATCAGACTGCAGATCTGAGGATGTGAAAAAAGACACTTTGCATTCAACTGCATAGTATATAACACACCCCTCACTCTTTAAAACAGCGGGGCTCTTCAGAAGCTGCCATTCATTTTGAGCCTCAACCTAAAGTGTAGTGCCATGCTTCATACTAACAGAGGCTTACTCACAATGCCATTCTGCACACTGAAACCAAGCTGGAACTTGAGATCGGGTCTCTTGATGAGGACAGTGGTGACAGGAGGGCAGCTCACAATACTCAGCTTTACCTTCACCTGGTTCTTCAAACCCTGGAGCAAAAAAACATAAAACCCCATTAATGTTCCAGTAAAGTATAAGTCTCGTGATATTTCTTATTTTCAACCAATTCATTTATCCTAATTAGTATTACCTACCTATTACTAAAGTCTAATATAACTGATTCCTCTATCAGTGTATAAATAAATGATAAAATTATATGATAAAAGCTGCAATTTCTTTTGATCTGATCCCACATACATCTTCTTGCTTAATGCTTACTAGTGCACTAAATCCACAGCTAAAAATAGTCTGCAACAATTGCACTATTTACTTCTGTTTGCAAACAACTATGAAATTGTTAAAAAATATTTACTGAGTGAACATTGAATATGTGAAAACCGGAGGTGCCTGATGTTTCGTACCTTGATGATGCCCTGACAGGTGGCAAGTGGCAGCCCCACCAGGCTTGTGTCATTGATGGACATAATCTGGTCCCCAACACTGAGTTTTCCAGAGCGAGCTGCAGGGCCGCTGTTCAGCATACTGGCCAGGATGACAGTGGGCAGAATGGAGCCCCAACCAGACTCCACGATCACCACGCCTAGGCTCTCCCCTTTCTGCTTCTCCACATGCAGCTGGAACAAAGAAAAAGCATTTCTTAATCATTTTCAAGCACATTTCGAACGTCACATGCCGAGGTTCAGAAGATTTGTGAGATTCTGGTACAGCAATTTATGTTGAGGGAAATTCATCCGTCATCATCCACAATTCGCCAAATAAAAAATGTCATACCTCTTTACAGTTGTCTGAGTTTGAGAAATGGACGAGGTCATCGTGGTACATTTCCTGGGAGTTGATGATGTCACTGTATTGTTTCTGGCTCAAGTCAGTCGGGTTAATGCCGTTGGCTCGCAGGAATTCTCTGTAGGCCACGCTAAAAGCCTGACCGATGGACTGTGCAATGAGCTGTGCCTGTGGGAAGGGGAGAGTTTGGGGAAAGCTACTCAGCAGAAACGCTATCCAAGTTGACAACAGCAAGGAGGTGAGACAGATCACAATAATGTATTAAACAAACTATTTAATTAAACATTTTTAAATTTTAAACAAACAAACAAATATAAAAAGGTATGTGCAGTTAAGCAGCAAACACTCACATCCTCTGACTCAAATACATAGCAGATCATCCTGTACTGACTCTTCCCTTCGCTGGCAGAGTCGGGAGATTCTGAGAAATCCTCTGATGAGGCCTGAGACATGCGCCTACGTGCCATCAGAACCACAATACTGCCAATGTCTGCAATATATGAGATGGTCCGTAAGGCACTGTCCATCATTGTCTCCTACGTGGAGCAAAAATAATGACAATCGTTACTCATTATGTCTCAAAGATAGATTTAACACAGAAGGGCTGAATCAACACACAAATAGTTACTCACCTGTGTGTCAGCATTCAGCACTTTGACAGCTTTAGTGGAAATAAACAGGTCCACTTCTGTCATCAGTTGAGAGTCTTCGTCTTGGCTCTTTGAAATAAATAGCATATTGTTTTATTAGATATTTAATATGTCTGTACTTTGTCTCACAATGCAAACTTTCAGCTCATTATCAAAACACTAACATGAGCAGGTGAGCAAAAAAGGCATGCAACAGCTCCACTGTGTGGTGAAGAAATGACTCTGCTGCTGCATGGCGTACCCTGCACAAATAATTCAGCTGACAATACAGGTTTATACTGTAGTGTATATACCTGTATATCATAGAAATTCCATTAAAATCCAAAGTTAAAGGCACTTTGTGAGAACAGGCCTCTGCCAGTGCTGAACAAGTACCTTGTTTTTATACCCAGAGACATTATTTCTGATTTTTAAACATGCAAACACACCCTTAGGATTTGGAATCAAGTCTCTCTGTTAGTTTGATGGCTAAAGCTTAAAAGGAAACATGTCTAATGGCAAAAATCCCAGATACAGATCACCAACTTTCAATCAATTTCTCACACAAGGTACTAATACAGAGTACAGATACTAATCTGTATGCCAAATTTCTTTGAAATTTGTTGCTACATTTTTGAGACACAGAAACAGGGAGAGCGCGTGCAGTAACCTCTTTGGCACATTTGAATATGCATAAATTATATCAATGGATGTTAACGATGAAGCGGCAGATTACCTTGATACGACTGACAGCTTCATGGGCTTGGGACATACGGACAGACTTGGATGGATTTTTATCAGACAACACCTGAGTGCAGCCAAGGTAGTTAGCAGCAAAGATGATCCCATCAATAAGATCCTCTGGCTCACAGGGACCTGGGACTACTCAGCAAAACAAATCTCATTGTAAAACATTGTGATGTTCTGCAAAGAATTATAAAATGTAAGACTATTATGAGATAATTACCATCCTCAAAGCTGGGGAAAGAAGCTGCTTCCTGTGTGTTCTTTAGAATAAGTTAAAAAATGTTTAGACTTCAATGGAAAACGTTTTCATGGTCATAATACTTGAAAAAGAGATATCAGTTATCAAAGTCAGTATTTATTTAAGTATTGTGGACCATTTATAGTCACAAAAACATTCTCCAAACAGTGTGTATGATTAAAAATTAAAATTATAAAGATGGAAAAAGACAATTATCAATAACGACATGGTCATGAATTTAAAGTGGTTGGAATCACATTTAAAAATCATTGTCTATTGTGTAATATGTCTTCACCTTGGATGTGTTCCTCTCCTCTGCAGGGACGAGTTCTGGACACTGAGGCCTCCTCGACTGCTCTGACATGTCCTCAGGTATCACAGCTGTGCTTGGTTTCTCATCCTGTTGTATACAAACATCTACTTTAACTTCAGCAAGCCTTGTTTGCAATGTTTCTTATTGTCCTGTGTAGATGTTAACCCCATGGGGAAAAGGTGAAAAAGACTATGTGGCAAAGCATTTAATTAAAATCTTACTTAATTCACTCTGGGACACAGAGAAGGTAGATTGTGCAGAAACAAACACAAGCCACAGGGGAAGAGATCTGACAAAGACCTGCCCTATTTGCATTGGTTACCTGCTGGGGTTTCTCTGGCCGTCTCTGCCTCTCCTCAAGAGGCTCCCTCTGTTGTTCTGGTGTGTGATGAGGAGCCAGGGATGGTTTGATAACCCTGGGTTCGCTCTCCCGGCTGTTAGCAGAGGAGGGACTGGGTCTGGGAACAGGAGGAGTCTCTCTACGAGGCGGGGCCTTCTGGGTGTCAGCAATCGGCTGAACATGGGAATGACGAGGTGGTGGAGGAGGATGTTGCTTACTGAAACCAGACCTAGCTTTCGTCCGCACAGCGGCTTTTTTGCAGTCCTTTGACAAAGTCTTTGGGCGCTGTTCAGAGCTGTCGGTGGTGCATCCTTTGATCCCAGAAACAATATGCTCAATGTCCTCTACCGCTCCCCTCCTCCCTCGTCCTTTACCCTGCCTCTCCTTCTCCTTTGAACCCATGTGAGACGACTCACACTTCTTACTGGCTCCCGGGATATTATGGTTTCTTGTGACTTGAGTGTCATCTACTGTTTCCCTTTCATCACCTCCCATTCTGATTCTTTCATTCTCATTATCCTGATAAAGGCTAGTCTGCCTTTGAACACTGTTCTCTGTCTCCTCTAAATCCTCTATAAATGTGGCCCCATCCAGCACATCTTCTATCTCATCTCTATCACTGAAGAAGAACTTGTTCTCCTGGCCCTTTTCCATCTCCCTCTCTGCTTCATCCCCAGCAGTTGTAGCACAATGTGACCTAAAGCGATGGCCCGTCTTGTGAGGCTTAGTGTCTGATTGTGATCCCTCACATATTTCTGTGCCATGACGAGGCCTGGGAGTGAACTGGCCAACAGCACTGCTGTTCTGATTAATATTTTCACCTACTGCATACTTTATATAGCCACCATCCTCAGGAGAGTACTGTTTGTGGTACCTTGTGTCTACAACGCCCTCTCTGTTTAAATGCAGCACCTCATCATAGTCCTGCTCCACGTCAGAGCCCACGTTGTCGTACTCAGAGCAGGTGTCCTCCATGTCCTCAGGACTAGGGTCACAACTCATGTAAAAGTGGCTTGCAGGGACAGGAGGAGTCAGCTGCTCATAGTTATCATTCTTCAAGGTACATGGCTGTTTCTCAGATGCCTCCTTCACCAAACCTCGCTGCTCTTCTTGGCTCTGTTTAGTGAGTCCTGGACTGGGGCACAATGGAGGGCTGGAAGCCAATATCTTGGTAATGGTGCCTGGCCTTTTTCCATGAGCCATAACTGGCCCTGTAAGCCCACTACCCTCAACGCTGTGAACATAAATAATAACCAAAATTAAATTTTTGAGATGCCTTATGCTCTATGTACATTTTCACTTGATACCTTTACCAGCACATTGCTTTTTGATTCACGTACGACCAGAACAATCATTGAAAAAATACTAGGTTTTATGAGAGAATTTGTACAAATTTGTTCACTGAAACCAACATATTGTAAACAATTAACTGCCACAGATTACAATATGTCTCTCTCTCTCTCTTCCATAAATTGTGAACTTTTTTTAGCCATTAAGATTTTGTTTCAGATACAGGACAACCTCTTCCGTTGATTACTTTACAAGCTATTACAGTACAACCTAACAACACATTCCCAGAGCATCTCTCAAGCACTTTACACTATATCAGATTTAAATAACATATAATCAAAGATTTGTTTCCACATTTACACAAACATTTGAAATGAAAACGTATCAGAGTAAATGTCTCTGTTTCACACTTTAAACAAACACAAATCTATACTTCAAGGACAAACAGCCACTTATTAAGGTGATATTAATGTACATCCATCTATTACTTCTACATCATCTAACACACCATCTCTGTCCTTTTGTCTATGAATGCTGATGTTGTTTGTTATCTGTCATCTTGCTTTGTTGTATCTGCTCTAATTTTATCTTGATGTCATGCAGAACATGAGACACACAGCAAAACCGTGAATCAGGCCAGCAGCATGTGATGCTTTTCTTATGTAAAATAAGTCTTATTTTTTCTACTAAAAGTATACCCTCACTTACAAACTCATCCCTGAAGCATTTATATAATGTAGTTAGTGTGGGTACCAGATTTATGATCCATGACATATGTCCTCTGAGGAAAATCGTTTGTGGAATATTACATCATTCTTTTGACATCTGAAAAGCATCTCTGAATTGTTTGCCCTGGACTAAGGCACAACATAACATCTGATCTATGGGCAAATGGATAGATAATGCCACAGGTCGATGAGAATGAAAACACAGTTGGTGGAAAATGAATTTCTTTGCACTCCTGTGTTTCTTTTATGATGTTTTAGTTGTTTAAGGAGTCAAACGACAACAAAAAAAAGAAAAGTCACAACAGTGTTATGCTAAATCAAAGTCATACATTACTATATAGCTGAACTGATAAGTGGATTAATCAATTAGTCGATTGACAGAAGATTCATCTGCAACAATTTTGATAATAATTTTTCAAAAATGCAAAAATTCACTGGTTTCAGCCTCTTAGATTTCTATAATATTCATTTGAACATCTTTAAATTTTGGACTGTTGGTGAAAGCTATTTAAAGCTGTTACTTTAGGTTCTGGGAAAATATGATGGGCATTTTCAACTATTTTCTGACATTCAATAGGCCAAAGAAAATAATTGGCAGATTGACTGATAAACGAAAATAACAGTTAACTGCAGCACTACAGTATGTATGACACCACCAGAAGGATATTATCGATAATTCTTCAATTCAAAATGGCAAACAAAATAAACAAAACACATTGAATTATACTTGGGGACCAATACAGTGATTTAGACTGACTATTGTCTAAATAAGACCTTACGAATCCCCTGGGCCCATTAAATGTATTCTCTATTGTGATTTTAAACAAACCCAAATACCCATGAAATGTGAAAATGCTGTTCTCATCCTGGTAAAGGCGTTATCACTTGATTAGTAGCCTACTGAATGTATCAGAGCTATCACTATCATACTGAATGGAGTTGTCTGATACCCGCCCAGTCTAAATATGTCAACACCCTTATCTAAACATGAATCATGTACGCTTGAGGCTGAACTGGAAAAAAAAAACAGAAGAAAAAAAACAGTACGATTGCGTAGCTTATGTATCGTAAATACGGTTGGGCTTAAGCTTTTGGTTTATCACACTAAACACAATAAATCCTAACCGCTCACAGTGTTGATCAGATGATCATGCAACTTAGAGGTATGAGAACAAAAACCTAATCCCCCACCAGATCACCTCCAATACAGTATAACACGACCTAATCATGACCTCTCCATGGTGCTGAAGTGGACAGCAATACGGTTCATTGTAGCCTTGAATTGAGGTTAATATTTCACGCATTTCGCCCTGCCCTTGACGTATTTGTGGTGGAATTTTATAAACCTATTATGCTGAACTTTTGCCGCAGATGCAGGAGTGGTTGTTGTGGTTGCTCTGGTTTCCCCATAAGTGGACGCCGCATTCCCATCTGCTTAAATATCGATAATATAATCGCATGCTATGGTTTCCCTGCGCATTTAACACGCAGTGATGGAGCTGACTCCCTGTACACACACACACACACACACACACACACACACACACACACACACACACACACACACACACACACACCACTATAGTTTCACCATCTGAAAGCAAATATTACCCTACTGCTGCAATTCACATCGACCTTGATTTGAAGCATCGAGACTGCACCATGCTGACATCCAGCTTATGGGCTGATGTTGTACCAGATCGAGGAGCACATCTAGAATTGTCTTCAGCTTTGTTATCGCAAGCCGAATAGGCCTATATGCAATAATTGCATTCCCCCCACCATCCATACGCAGACAATCCTACGTGACACTTACCAACATCAGTGCTGTCGGAGGCCCTCTTGTAAAATGCCCGTGTGCTGATCAAATCCGATTGCTCTCCGGAATGGTGATTTTTGAATAAAAGCCGCACAGCAGCCCAGGAACCTGTGTAGAAAATACACCCCCATCATGTGCTGCACTGCTCTGTCCCTCTTTACACTCTGTCCACAGTGACAGTGAGAGGCATAATGAGCACATATAAAACTGACCCATATTATTTTAGTTTAAAACACTTAACAGCAATTTCTTGTATTTTTAAAAGTGAGGTGCCTTTTAGGGTGTAAAGGGGGTTATTCATGTTTTGCATTATATTATCATTGACTTTCAATTTTTAAATATATACAATTAAATAGTCTACATCTAGAACAAGATGTTTGATTTATTTATTTTTGTTTGGCTTTTGCGTTTAGGTAGTTGACAAAAATATCGATGTAGTTGGGATCGATTAGTACACCCTAAAGGCATTCTGCGCTCCGCTGGATAAGCCTGAGAAGCGAGAAAGGGAAGCGGGATTATTATTATTGTGCACCGCTCCTCTACGGTATGTTAGCTTATGTTTTGAATTGACAGTCTTTTTATATTAATGTTTTGTCGTTTTTCTAATGCATAGAAGCACCAAACTACAAATGTGTGACAATATAAAATGAAGCGTTTCTTTTTGAGCTAACGTAGGTTCGCTAGAGCTATCATTAACGTTATCCATCGACCCTGTCCACACCGATAATTCTCCTCAGAGTAACGAGGAGCACAACTTCCGCCTGCATCATGACCGAGAGAGCCAACAAAGACAAACTCAAGCGAAGTTTGTCATTGTCCAAGAGTAAGAAGAAAGGAAATGTCAAAAGTGGGATTTCTGCCAGTGCTGCCACCACAACTCCTATCACCTCATTCTTCAGCAGCCAGCCTCCACCTAAACTGTCCTGCCCCCTGTGTGCTCAGTTGGTACCAAGATTCAAGATCAATGAGCACATTGATTTGCAATGTCAGAACTTTGAGAGAGGAGGCAGCAGTGTCGCCTCAGCAAGTAATATTGTTTTGCCAAGCATCCAGCTGTCACCCAGAAGGAATCCCCCAAAGTCTCCAGAGCTGGATCCAAAGAAGGAAGAAGAGATCAAAGAGACAAGCCCCTATTTCAAAAGGAATAATTCTCAGCAGGCACCACGGGAGATAAAAGGAAAAAGTGTGGTCAGGACGATTGACCTGGGAAGTCTCTCCTCCAAGTTCTCAATGAAATTTCATAAGGTACCTGAGAGGACGCAGACAGAGGATAAACATGCACAGATGTGTCCTGAAAACAAGATATATTCTTCTGAGGCTCTCAGCAGCTCACAGAAAGAAAATCAGAGTTTAGAAGACAAAAAAGACTATGTGGCAGGCATTGACCTTACACAAACTAGTGCAGGCACTCCAGTGGAAGATCTCACATGTTCAGACAAAGGATGTCATCTTGAATACAAACCATTTAAATCAGAGACTTTTGAAAAACGAGTTGCTCCAAAGCTGCGCTCTTCCTCCAAACTATCAAAGAGAAAGATGGGAACAATTTCCACTGGCAGGTCTGATTCCAGAAAGAAAGCAAAATATGAGGGGAGCAGCAGGGAGCCAGAGGAGTTGTTGTCTAGTTTATATGTGGCAGAGATGACTGATATGGACCAGATTAAAACTGAGGTACCTTCTACCACTACTTGTGACCCCCCTCTGAGTTCAGAGGAAATTTATGAGAAAGGTGCGGCAGCGATCAATAGTAATTCACTGGCAGAGTCGGGTGCTGAGAACATCAGCAGTGACCAGGTTGTCGAGAGCTTGCATCCCCCATGGCTTCCCTACTACCTCCGTAACTTCCGGACTGTACTACAGGCTGTCCTGGAGAATGAAGACGACAGGTCATTGTTTAACCAGGATGATATGTCACTCGTACATGCATTTGAGAAACTCTCAGGTATGCTGATATATCACTACTTATTGTTATTTAATATAAAAAAGGCCTCATCACTCATATGTATGT
This sequence comes from Sander vitreus, assembly GCF_031162955.1. Classification (NCBI taxonomy): domain Eukaryota; kingdom Metazoa; phylum Chordata; class Actinopteri; order Perciformes; family Percidae; genus Sander; species Sander vitreus. Next base: position 17,127,378 of record NC_135862.1, on the reverse strand, counting down.
TTCCCTCTCAAAGTCATGGGGCAGAAGCTGTATGTGAGACTCTTTCAGAGGAAACTGAAGTGGCTCCAAGTAAATAAACTGGATTATGAAGAGATATGCAGTGATCTGGGACCTGTTGCTCAGGAGCTGGTTCAAGGTGGTTTTCTACAAACAGGTAAGTAATCCATAATAATATGTTTTTCACATTTTGTCGCATCTTTAGGAGAGTTAGCTAAAACCTATTGTATTATTGGCATGTGTATAATTATGCTGTTAATGAGGATTGTGTTGGTTACATCTTTACAGAAGAAACACAATGAAATGTTTGAATAAAAAACTGGCTCCACTTCCTAACACTTTGTAATCCCTCCTGTATTGTAACTACTGTTCCTTAAAGGTGGTATAGATTGTAGATCGGAAGATAGAAAAGATGCATGCTGGGATAAGTTCTTCACCGCTCCCCCCTGCTATTCTGCACAAAATCCTCCACTGCTTAGATAATGAATGGATTGATGAAATTGTTCTATATCTAGCACTGGGTTCCCAAGGGCCCCCAAACTCTGGAACAGTCTTCCTGTTGAAATTCGTTTTTCTACCTCAGTGACTTTCTTTAAATCTCTACTAAAAACTTATTTTTATAAATATGCATTTCTACATTAATTGGTCTTCATGTGCCTAGTCGCTTTTTAACTTCTACTTTGTATTGTACCAATCGTTTTTGCCTTACTATTTTTTTGTTTTTTTGTTTTGCAAGCGCTTTGTAATATTGTTTTGCAAATGGATTTACAAATAAAGTATATATAATAAAGAATATATGTTATCCTGCTGAAACATCACATCACCCCAAACATGTACATTTTCTGTTTTTCTCTTGTTAATGCCCTCCTGTGCTGTTTTTGTATATCAAAGAGAGCGACCTTCAGGACTTGGGGGAGGCTCTGGAACTCCTGCCTGCTCCTGAACTCAAAGCTCTGGCTAAGACTTTCCATCTGGGCAATTCTGGGACTCAGAAACAGCAGCTTGTGGACGGACTTCTCCGTCTAAGCAGGCAAAAGTCCTTCTTCTCTCTGACCCCTGCTCAGAACAACATTGGGGCTGTCATTCTCAAAAGGTGAGATGATCAAACACATTGTGCTTATTCACAACACTAGTATTGCAGTAATGATCTCACCCCTGTTCTCTCTAACCTTAAAGGGCAAAGCAGCTGGCAAGTTCCTGTGTGCGCCTGTGTCGTGGTCCTCGGGCTGTCTTTTCTCGTATTCTTCTCCTCTTCTCTCTGACGGACACCATGGATGAGGAGGAGGTGGCGGGTGGTGGGCAGAGCCAGCTCTTCACCATTCTACGGGTTAACTCAGGACGCCTGGCCTTCCCAGACTACACAGTGCAGCGCACAGCCAAGGTGTTCCAGGACAGAGAGGATCTTATCAGGTCTGCCAAAAGAGTTACATTTATTGTATTTTATCTAAGCAGGATAGCCAAGAATAAATACTCACAATTCAATCTATCACACCAGATATGAAGCATCCATGCGAGCCCTGCAAGAGGTAGTCTCAGCTATGCAGGGAGGTCAGTGGGAAGAGGCCATGGAGCTTTACACTGCTGCCAAAAGTGTCTGGCAGGAGCTGAGGAAAAACCATGACCTCAGGTGACATACTGTACATGTATTTGTTTCTGTCTAAAACAAAGATATAGAGTCCCTGGATATAATGTTAACATTATCATTGTGTTGGATAGTCACCAGGAGGAGCTGCCTGTGTTTCTGCGCAGCTTCACTACAGGATGGGCTTATACTCGGATCTTATCCAGAGGGGTAGAAATCTTGCAGAGGCTACGTTGCTATGAGGTTTTCTGACCATATCCACTCTCACACAAGTATTTCATAAGTTAAAAGTATGTCATAAAGACATTATGGGTCTACTTTTGTGTTGCAGGAGGCAGTAGAGGAGCTGCGGTCCTTACTGTTGCAGTCCGTTTGCTGTCCTGACAGCCGAGGACGATGGTGGGACAGACTGGCGCTAAACCTTCACCAGCACCTAAAAAAACCTGAGCAAGTGAGCATCAGTATCTGTGGTTCCATTCACCTCTTTAATATATTTTATTTTATTTTTGTGTGATTGTGTGCTTTGTAACAGCTGTTGTGTTTTCATTTGTTTGACGGTGGTCTTTTCCCATTGCTCCTAGGCTATTTGTGCTATCAGAGATGGGCTGTCAGACCCTTTGGTGCGAACTGGACATAAACTTTCTCTTCATCAGAGAGCTGTGAGGATGAAAGAGTCTGCCAGCTTGAAGAAGTATCACCTGCACCTAAAAGACCTGCCCACTATTCAAGTCCAAGATGTCACACATGTGAGTTTAGCACAATACAGTATGTCAGTATTTGGGTTTCTAGGAAAGTGCTAATTGTTGGGTGTATGCAAAATAGTACATTTATGAATTTGTGTTTGTACTTTTGTTTCCAGGTGACCATCCGGGGACAGTTGTTCCCTCATGAGGGGGGCATGGGGAAATCTAGGTTCCTTTTACCAGCAAATGGAGAGGGGGAAGAGGGTGATAATGCCACTGTAATATGCTCTGTGGAAGAGCTGTCTTTAGCACATTACCGTCAAGAAGGCTTTGACCAAGGTAAGCAGTTTTGCTTCACCTATTAATTAATTAATATTTCAGTATCCTTTTATCACCTTACCATTGCATTGCCATTGTTAATGTGATAGGGATCCATGGAGAGGGGTCAACATTCTCAACCTTGTTTGGTCTTCTGCTATGGGACATCATTTTTATGGAGGGTATTCCAGATGTTTTCAGAAATCCATACCAGGTAAAGTAAGCTCTATGTGTGTTGTTAATGTTTGCAGGATATCTGCATCTACTGAATACCAGTTTAACTTCTCTCCTTTCTTCTTACAGACATGTCCACTGGATCTTTACACTGACTGTTTCTATGAGAACAGAAAAGAGGCGATCGATGCTCGTATGCAGTTACTAAGGGAGTCATCTGTGGAGACTCTGCATGACATGTTAGAAGATGTCTGGACCTCCCAGGAGGGTAAAGTGTGTTCACTGGTCAACTGGGAGCTTTTCTCATCCCTTCAACAGGCGCAGGTATTTTAGTCACTCTTGTAAATATACACTTTGTGGGCACACCTGTAAAATCTAATGCAACAGTTAAGCCATGAATTATACTTTTACCAGGATAATAGATAGATAGATAGAGCGAGAGAGAGAGAGCGTTACTTTATTTATCTTGAAGGAAATTAATAATAATGTTAATTTGTTTTGATTGAGACTGTCAGCGAGGTATTCATTTTACTATATCTTTATTATTGATGTTATAGTTTGCAGTAGTGTTGAACTGGACTTCATTATATTGAGATATGTTTAATGTTTTGCCCACCCCATTTACAAACATAAGGGGGGAATGAATATTAGAAACACATTTCAATATAATGCATCCCAGTACAACACCACCACTTACTACGACCTCAATAATAAACATTACATCACATTATACTTTTTATAAATGTTACTGATGCATGTGTTACTGTAGGTACTAACATAACCGCTTTTATACTCTAATTGCAGTCTCTCGTGTCATGCCTGGGTGGAGCCTTCTTAGGAGGGGTAATAAAACGAATGTCGAAAGACTACAGACACTGCCGTGGAGGCTTGCCTGATCTAGTGGTGTGGAACACCTCAAACATCAGTTACAAGGTGAGCTGTTGAATTAGATAGTTTCCTTCATGTATGGCTTCAGACACTGCTACCTGATTCTTTTAAGTCTGGTTACATGAATTATACCGCAGCATGCAATGTGACGTGGGGTGTCTTGTTGTAGCTGGTGGAGGTGAAGGGGCCCACTGATCGGCTGTCCCAGAAGCAACAGATATGGCTGGATGAGCTGCAGAAGCTGGGGGCTGATGTGGAGGTGTGTCACGTGACAGCTACTGGAGCCAGAGGAGCTCGTCTGGAATAAACACAGACACGGGAAAACTGACTGATAAGACTTTGCTGCTAATTATTCAGAGTGTGTGTAAAATGGAAACATCAGCAGACAGAAACTCTGGGAGCTTTTTCTGAGTCTGGTCATCTAGAACAGATGTTGATGTTTATCTCAAAAAATACATCTATCGTCCATCACAAATGTAATCCCTTTTGAGTATAGTGAGTATCATAGCGGGGAGTGTGCCTCATGACATGTGGCATTAACATCAGGGAAACCACTGCCTTCAACAGGAAGAGGTGCATCACAAGATGAAGATCTTTGCTGAGAATGGCCAGGATCAGAAATAGCTTGCCTACAGATAATCAGAACTGATGCATGAAAGGAAATGCATCCAACACCCACACCAAACTGATGGTATTTCCATTTCTTTGGCAACACTATTTTCAGGATTTTGGGTTGCCAAGCAATGAAAACACACATTTAGTTGGCTGCTTATGACAGCTCTACAAGTTTGTTATGCAAGTAATTACTGTGATAACATGCCTTTAAATAGGGCTGGGCGATATGGAGAAAATCAGATATCACAATATTTTTGACCAAATACCTCGATGTCGATATTGCGACGATATTGTAGGGTTGACAATTGGTGCTTTCACAAAATATTTTCACAATTAGATTTTAGATAAATAATCATCAATAATGTGGATATAATGATTAAGTGGTTAAAGGGAAATAATAGAACAGCTAGAACAGTCTGGTAAGATCAGAATATTACATCACTTTATTGTTATGCTGCCTTTAAACCCAGGAAAAGACAACACTTACCATATTATGATATATATCTAGTCTCAAATCACAATACGATGTAATATCTATATATTGTCAACCTTACCTCTAAATATGCTGTTTTTCCACTACTCTACCAGATAAATTAAATAATAGGGCTCCAATTAATGATTTAAAAAAAAAAAAAAAAAAAATTATAGATTAAGTTGCTAAGTTAAGCAATTTCTCCATTAATTGATTAACCTTTTGGAATGTCAGAAAATGGTGAAAATTAGAATTACAGAGAGCCCAAGTTGTGATCATCACATTGCTTGTTTGGACTAAAACAACAGTCCGAAACCCAAATGATTCAGCTTACTACTACAGCCATCACATTTGACAAAGAAATACACAGTTGAGAAGCTGGAACTTGGATGAGTGCTTTAGCCAATGGAATTGGCATTTTTGTTTAAAAATGACTCAAATGATGAAATTGATTATCAAAGCGAACCAGTTATTCATTTTAATAAAATATAATGGTATTAAAAAGATCTGTCACTGAACTGTCTTTATACTGTATGTATAATGTAAGAACTGATTTGGACACTGAAATATTTAAAGACAGCTTTGGTATTATTTTTCTGTTTTCTAATGTAACTTTAATGGTGGGGGGAAAAGATGTATACATCCATTGCATACATTACATTACACCCAGGCATAGTTAATGGTGTGCCTGGGCGGACTGTAATGTATGCAGGCCTGGATCATGGATGCATTTGGGGGAAGGGATCATGGAGGAAGGGATGCCAAGCTGCCGTGCGTCTGACGTCACGACGCTGGAGCGAGAGGAGGCGATGAGAGGAAGGTGCAATAAACACACAGGGCGTCTGCGCCTATCTAAGTAGGACAATAAAGTGGAAAAGGTATCAATGTTCTAACAATGGATTTGTCAGACATGCTTCTTCTTGAAGTTTTCCTTTTCGTGTACCTACTAAACTACACCCAAGGTGAGTGAGGCATCTCCAAAGAAAACCTTACAAGTTGTGTTGAATCCATGAAGCTAAGAGGAGAAAGGCTGATAGCCCGTTAGCTAACAGGAGGGATCAGCAGGGCCTGCTTGTTATGAAGAGGACTGCACCCTTTTGCAGTATTACTTCAAGCTAACAAATGATATATAGTGCAAAAGCTTACTTGGATTCGTGCAGTTGATTGAAATAAACCGATATTGATTAGTTATTTCTGCGTGTTGTCACCGTTTTTCTTGTCAGGTTTGGGTCGGTTTTGTTGTTATCGTGCGAATAGCGCCGACAGCCATTGTTATGTGAAGATGGAGATGCCGACTGGGTTAACGGACCGTTAGCTTTGTGCTAGCTAACACTTTAGCCTCTAACGTTACGATTTCTGTCAAAAACAATACAGGAAGCCACTGTCATTATGTTACCTGCACCGTGTCAGGGTTTACGCGTTCATATGATCGACAAGTTTTCAGTTTTGCAGGCATCATTTTGTTTCTGTCTTGAGACTGGCCAGTGCTGTGTCTTATGCTAGCGTTATACTATTGTCTCTATTCTCTAACAGTAATTTAACGTAGCATACGGTACTGTCTTTTACTTAGGCGCAACAACTCTGTGTTCAGTATTTCGAAAATAATTGGTCTGTTTTTTTTTTTTTTTTTGGAACGAAATTACTCCTCCGTAAAAATACTGTATTTATTTGTGATGTAGCTACGTCACGGCATCATTTATCCGCTATATGCCGCTACTGTTATATTGTTGTAACGTTACTATATATTAAGTTCTATACTATATTAACGTACTACTGCACCTTATTATGTCTCATCTCCTCACTATATCATTATACTATATTGTGTTATAATGTTAACGTTACATTGACTATTGCACTATATACTATTATATTAATACAGACACAACACTTGCGTTTCATTACTTAACCGTATCAGTCTGGTGTAACGTTACACTGTTTACATAGACCTGTTGACTGCTGCTATAAATCACACCACTGTCACTGTATCATGTCATTTGCCTCCAAATACTCTTGTATAGTTTCTATTTTATTCTATTCTACTTTTGTTTGTGTACTCTTATGTATTTCTATAATAATCTGTATACATTTTTGTTGAGTCTGTTGTACTGCTGCATTTCCTGCTGGGGATCAATAAAGGTGTATCTTATCTTACTGTGTTTTTAAATCGTTTAGCAGTAAAATACAATTAGCCACATAGGACTCAAATTTACTTCTAGAAAAGTCTCAGTCAGTTGTAGAGTCCATGTTTATATTTGGCAATCAGAATATTTTAAATCTCAAGCTGGATCCCTTGTCAAATTTTAAAGTATCAGTCCCAACATTTTCACATAATATGGCCACCTCCTGTGGTAAAAGTAACATCAAAGAATGTGCTTCACCACATCATGTTATCAATCATATGTTGTTTTGTACAGGTCTTTAAATAATTTGTATGATCTATGAAGCTGTTTCTTATTTTTGTAGGCCTTAAGAGATTAAGCTATTTCAGAATAGTCATAGCCTTCACTTCTCATAGTCACCTCAATGAAAAATTTAATGTTAGCACCTAAATATTTCATACTTCCCATGAACAGAGAACTAGCTGAAGCCTGGTCTACTTACCCATGTTTCTTACATAGTTACACTGAATCCTATAATTTATGACTCACTAGTCAGGCATAATTACCTCTCAGACAGTCCTAATTACATATACTATATTTACTGAAAAAACTTTCTCTTGGTTTAAGGGGCAAAGATCAGATCTTATAGACTCGCCGCCAGTATGCTTAGTTTACTGTCTAAACATAAAAAAACAATATAACTTTAAGAAGGACTTAAAATCAAAATTACTGTTTTCTTGAAATGGAGTCTGTCAGCTTTTGAGTGTGATGCAGTGAAATGGGTGGGAATCTTTTTTCTTCAAGCCCACCACCCACTCTTCTGGTGGCGAAGTAATTATGCTGTGACGCTGGAGGCTGTTGTTAAGCACAGTTCCAAAACTGGCTGTCATTTGACTTAAATATATTTAGCTGAATTTTAAAACACGGACCATACTGGTTATCTGTCATTGTACATCATTTTAATCCTGCCTGTCAAACATCTGTCTGATCATCGAATTTTTTGGGGACCTAAAATATAACTTACTCTAAAACGTAGCTGTTATACTCTAATATCACCTTAAAGACTCAAATAAGATGATCTAATGCTAATCTTTTTTTCTGCCATCTGCTAAAAATAGTCGATGTGACAGACACACTGTCGTACCAAGGCGTTAACAAACTTATGGACTTTGATGTTAGTATTTTCTTTGGTAGTGTGCAATTTGTCCTTATATGTTGGTTACCTTTTTCTATAATCTTTAATTTAATTTCTGTGTAATGAGGCACACCTATAGACATCTTATTTATTGGTCCACTTACGTACAGACAAGTACACATACATGTACAACCCAGAATGAATGACAAAAAGATTGTGTCCATACACCTAGGGTGTCTGTGTTGTTATTTTCTTTGATTCTATAAGGATATGCATTGAATTGCGTATCATAATGCTTGTCTTTTTTTTGTTTTTGCTGATAACATGAGTTCCTCTGTTCTTTTCACACAGGACACTATAGAAATCCCCTGAACAAGTACATCCGACACTATGAAGGCCTGTCCTACGACACAGAGCTTGTGCACAGCAACCATCAGAGGGCTAAGAGGGCGCTATCTCATGAAGACAAGTTTCTTCATTTAGATTTTCACGCCCATGGAAGGTTTGTCTGTTTTCCCAGATATTACCCTGAAGGGACATTCTGTCTGGATCTCTGTCTATTTTTAAGTCTCCTCATCTATATCTTTATTTACCTGACTGTCTGTTTATTTGCAAAACTCCTCCCCTATGCCTACATTGTTTTTGAATAAAGCTGGAGGTCAGGATTGGAGGATTTTAAATCTCATCCTTAGTTTCTTCCGTGTAGTTTCTGTGGTCTCCATTAGAGAAAACATGATTAAATCAATTGGTTGATCATCAGGAAATTACCTAGCTATATTAACTACTTTTAAAAGTCGATTAATCGTTCAAGACTTTTTTAAAGCAAAAATGCTACACATTCCCTAGTTCCAGGATTTCAGTTGCAAGGATTTCCTGCTTTTCTTTGTCATATTAAACTGATCATTTTTGGGTTTGGGACTGTTGGTTGGACAAAACAAGTTATTTGAAGACATGAATTTTGCCCAAACAATTAATCGCTTTTAAAAAGATTATTTAGCAGATTCATCGATAATAAAAATGGTTGTTAGTTGCAGCCCTAGTGAGGGTTTGTTCCAATTTCCTGCCACAATCTCAACATGCAGGTTAGGTGAAGTAGAAACTGTAATGTGTTGGTGTGTCTGTTAAGCCCCTGACACACCAACCCAACAGCCAACCATTGGCAGAAAAGGCAGTCGGTCTGATCAGCCGGCTCCCCGAGGTCCAAAAAGTGTCTCGGAACACACCGAAGCGACGCCAACTTGAGCGTACATTCTGCGCGTGCGCGAGACGTAAAACATCTCCATAACAGCAGGCACTAATCTGTATTGTCGCCCAAAAAATTAAAACCGGCAGCTGATTGGACGAACGCGTCACGTGGGTCTGGCTGCTCCCGAATTTTTCAACCGGGCATAATGGCGGCTTCATTCGGAATACAATCTCATATTTTACGAAGATAGTTCACCGAAACGTGTTTCTGAAAACATTTTAAGCGAGAAATAGGCCATGCAATTGCTGAATCTGTCTTCATTTCAGATCGACAAAGGTCAGTTTAAAAGATTTTCGTCAGATTTTGAGAGGCTTAGTCACGCTCATCCCGCTTGTCATTTCCGGGTTAGCACTCCACCAATCAGATTGGTCATTGAGTCCGACTGCCCAGCAAGTCAGACCGGCAAAAATGAAGGCAGACAGCTCCTCCGACGGACGACGGCACAGAACACACCGAACAGGCTCGAGTCACTGACCTCGCCAGACTGTCCAACGGCCGATTATCGGGTTGGTATGTCAGGGCCTTTAGTTAGCCCTGTGATGAATCAGGTTTTTTCAGGGCGTTTCTGTACACTTGATACCTGGGTGGGAACTCCTTTTAAGGTATAGAAGATGGATGGACAAATGGAGTCTTTTCATGGTTCTTCAGCCAGCACTTTGAAGAGGTGGTGTTGTTTGATAGAAAGTGTCCACACTCTCCATGACAAAGTCAAGACCGTCTGGCTGGAAGCTTGGCAAAGGCTGTTAGTCGTCCTGCATGTAGCAGGGCCTGCTGTTCCCAAACTCTGATGCTGCCTAATAGGGAAGAGAACGAAAAGAGCTGTGCAAACAAACACAGAGAAGGAAGATGTCTGTTCTTTTGAAAAGAAGGAATGTGTCAGCTTCTTTTCCTTTGAATTCATGACAAAGCTCAAAACACAACTCAAATTCTTACATTTAATTTGCAGCGCCCCATCCACCTTCCACTTGCTGGTGTTGTGTATGTATGTGTTTTAAAGTGCTCATATTATGCTCATTTTCAGGTTCATAATTGTATTTAGAGGTTATATCAAAATAGGTTTACATGGTTTCATTTTCAAAAAACATCATATTTTTGTTGCTGCAGCTCCTCTTTTCCCCCTGTGTGTTGAGCTCTCCGTTTTAGCTACAGAGTGAGACATCTCACTTCTGTTCCATCTTTGTTGGGAGTCGCACATGCGCAGTACCTAGGTAAGCACAGCTAGCTAGTCAGAAGCAGAGTATGAGGTCGTGCCACGCTACCAGCTAGGCGAGCATTATAACGCGTTACAAAGTGACGCAAGTTCGTCACGGAAGTAAAGGCTGGACTACAATAGAGCTGTTTGTAGCAGTTTGTGAACAGTGTTTTCTGATGGAGATGGTAAGTCCCTTTGGGGTGGACTTTGGGCTTTTTCACTTTGTAAACCTATAACATGCACAAAAAAGATATATAACACAAAGGAAAGGGAAAAAGCATAATATGAGCACTTTAAGTTTAACATGTACCTTACAAGTCATAACAGAAAATAATTTTGGTTCCAGTATGTTCTGTACATTTAACCGATTTATGTGCCATCATGTCTAGTTTGACTATACTTCTGATCTAAAAACCAACCCCTGTTTTCCTGACCTATAGTAACTTACACACAATACGAGCACAGAAGCATGAGTACTGTGTAGGTGTTATGTGAAACCCAAGGTTTACTGTAGTATCTTGTTATCCTGCCATTATGTTTGATAATGTTTGTTTGTCAGCATTATTTTAAGATGTCCTTATTTTCTGTTCCCTGTCTTACAAGAGAAGACAGCAGTTTTCCTCCTGCAACAGAAAACAGCGTAGATGTTTTGTCTTTGCCAAACCATGCCATGCTCTTTCTTTCACCTTTTTCCCCTTTCCTTTGCATTTTACTTTTTCTCAAAGACCGCGTGAATATTGCTTACCTTCCAAAGTGAGACCACTGTGTGAAATGGATAACAGCAGCAGACGGTTTCGGAAACAAACTTCTCGCAATATAGATAACACTTCCCATTATTATCACCTCTAAAATGTCTTTTTTCCCTATTGCCTATAGTTTCATTTATTTGATTTCAGGCATTTTAATTTACGAATGAAGAGGGAAACCACCTTGTTTGCTCAAGATTTCAAGGTAGACGTTTCAGGAGATGAGATTCCATTTGATACCTCTCATATCTACACTGGAGAAATCTACGGTAAGATTGTCCTTCTCATTATAATATACTTGTTTTTATGTGTCACTGCAGTGGTGCTTGATCTTGTGTGAATCCTCTGTAATTTGGATTCCTAGGTGAGAAAGGTACCCTGACTCATGGCTCCATCGTGGATGGTAAGTTTGAGGGCTTCATTCAGAGCTATCATGGCAACTACTACGTGGAGCCTGCTGAGAGATACCTGGAGGGCAAAGACGTGCCCTTCCACTCAGTCATCTATCACGAAGACGACATACGTGAGTCCCCAGCTACTTCAGCTACACAAATACTTTGACGTGATGAAATCATTAAGTCTTTTTAATTGGATGCACACATATGTAAATGTGTGAACTGGGAAGTGCAAGGTTAGGGCAGCTCAGCTGATGGAGGCAGACTGGTGTGATCGACCCCCCAAGGAGCAGAGATACCCGGGGTACTCATTAGCTGAGTAACACAATCTTGCTCTCGGGCTACTGGCTGATTTTAGAAGTCTTTACAATGTTGGTACTGTTAGTGAGCACCAAGCATACTTCACTACACTGGCACCCCCTATTTTTCAAATCATTTGTGCACATATTGTAAGTGGCTGAGGGCAAATTAAATCCAAGTGTGAGAGGAATCGCTAATGAGAGCAACATGAAAGTAGCAGCTCGCAAAGCTAGGCTCAAGTGGCATGTAAGTAGATCCATTAGCTGATCATGAATAGCGCCAGAAATAGAGAGACTCAGGGGGTTAAGTAGCTAACATTGTCTCCCATAATCCTAACTGTGTTGTGTCTGCCTCTCTCACTCAGACTACCCGCACAAGTATGGCCCAGAGGGAGGCTGTGCTGATAGCTCAGTGTTTGAAAGGATGAAGAAGTACCAAGCCTCAGCCGTAGAGGAGCCACCCAAGGTGAACTTAACCACAGTAAACCCTTTCAGTGACTATTAAAAGGAGTTTGGGGGGAATTTACAGTTTTCTTTCTTAGTCAGGTTCAGAGATACCCATGGATGCCTTTTAAGTCTCTGTGTGCACTTTGAGGTTATATTTACTGATGAGAATAGCCTATCTCAGCTCAATTCATTTTAATTAATTAGTAGCTCATCACAATAGCAGGAAATAAAAGTTGGTTACTAAATGTTTTGTACTTTTTTTGTCTAAATTAGGGATGTATGCAGTTATGACTGGTTTCCTGTTAGAATTTTAAAACTCAGAGCCTGAAATATGCAACAAATGGCAGCAAATGTCCAAAAATTATAATTCCCATGGAAATATTGTATGTTTAAAACTATGAAAAAAGTGACATTACTACTCATAAACACACAATATTAAACAAGTAAGCTTGGATGCTGTTTTGTTAACTGGTCAAACATTAGTTAACACTTTGACATTCCGACGGCCCGCCGGCGGGCCCGGACAATCTTTTGTCTTTCAGAATCTGTAGCAGGCTCAGATGTGAAGATAGAGTGAAGATATTCATATCATACGAAACTAGACGATCTAAGGAATCCAATGGTACCAACTATGTAATGCTTGTCGGCAACGTGGCTAAATAATGCTCCAAAGTTAGGCTAAAGTTTGGTGAGGGAAAACTAGCGTGGTCATTTTCAAAGGGTTCCCTTGACCTCAATTTAAAATATCTGAATGAAAAGTGGTTGTGTGGGTACCACAAGTCTCCCCTTTACAGACTTACCATACAGACCTTACAGCCATACAGACTTTATGCTAATCCTATGCAGTTTGGGCAATAACCATGCAGTTTTTCTCATGCAGAATACATGTGTTATTTTTGCCTATTCTAAAATGGTGTATTTTAATAATGTTGCATACTGTGGTCTTGGAGTTATACTTATAAATTGGGTATGACTGGAAAGCTGCCACTCTTGTGTATTAAATGAGGGGATTGGGAATTGGAGGGACTTGTATTAATGTGTGATGATGTCAGTCCCCATTGTAGCCATTTCAATTTAGTGAGACCATTTCAATCAGGAGAGAGCTCATTTTGAGTGAACAATTATTTATTGACATGCACAATAAAAATTATAAATTAGAAAAGTCTTTGGCAATTAGGTCCCATCATGACATCATCAAATTCCTATTCTGACAGAGATCTGGATGAATGAGAAGAGGAGCGAGCTCTGGTTAGCTGAGAGCTGGAAATAATGAACTGGAGGTGAACGGGGGGGTCGCGGCGATTCACACTGAATTGAGAGCTGACGTCAATGGAGAGGATTTAAATACACATTTAAATATTGACAGCAAAGATGTGCTTGGCTGAGAGATATTGTGGTTAAATCTGGATGGTTTAATTGGTTGGTTTAACTAAAATAGTAAACACCCCTAATCAACTGATAAGAGGAAGCAGGAGAAGAGGGAGAGTGAGGGGAATAAGAATGAGTAAGTAACAGAAGATAGTCTTCCTGGCTTACTTGGTGTCTTAATGCGGTATTTTGGAAGGATTTTTGATAATTTCTATCAATTTTTGAGTGGCAAAAAATCTCCATGAATTGTGGAAAGCTAGTTTAATCTCACTGTCCAGTGATCTTTGAAAAACCCTGCAGGCCAATTTACAACACTGACTGCTGTTCTGAATATTTTCCAGAATCCTCAGGGACTCCTCTAAACAGCTTCATGAAAAAATATTCAGTCCACTGTACGACAAAAACAGATGCTTGCTGGAAATTACATATGTCCTTCAATGTTTAATTTGTATCACGCAAACCAAAAATAAAATATTATCAGTTATATAAATATATATTGATGTTTCTTTCCAATATATGTTTCCCAAACCAAAACATCCGTATTATATTATATTATATTATATTATATTGTTCTTATTTCTTACTTTTTTCCCACCATATTATTGTATGTGACACATACAGTACATTTTCCACAGCAACATACTGAACTGCAGCTGAAAAACCACAGCCTAAAAATACCGGACATTATTTATTTAGCCACGATTTGGTTGAAATGTTATGTTTATGTTTTATTTAACTTGTCTATTTTCTACTCTTCATCTTCTCACACCAGGTGCTCCACACTGAGGCGGGCTTTAATGACCCAGTGCTGCTGAGGAAGAAGAGGATGGCCCAGGTTGAGAAAAACACCTGCCAACTTTTCATTCAGACTGATCACCTCTTCTACAAGTACTACAAGACCAGAGAGGCTGTGATTGCACAGGTAATACACAGTCCCTGTCACTCACTTGACACTTGACACACTTGATGCTACTGTTGTGCTGTTAGAATGAGATTTATACACATTTATACAGTCAGTATTTTTTTTTTGGACTGTTGGTGGAGAGGCAAATTTTTAACCAAGCAGTAACATCATATACAACACTATAAAGGCTAATTAGTAGTGATGTTACGTTCTGTGCCGAGGCTTCAAAGCGTGTGTCAAGAAATCCCGGAAGTCTTCCGTGAAGCGTGTATCGAGGCTTGTATCGATTTAGACAGATGACGTCATTGATGACATCCGAAGCCTCGCTGCCCGTCCGTACCACGTGACTGGTTTTTGATGTGGTTCAAATCCACACGGTTTTATTATACATCCATGATCTACACACGCACATTCACTGCCCTCTGCCCAGTTAAACCATTGCCACGTACCAGTTTAAGAATGGCCTACTAAAATTACCCCTCCTGCTATTATATTATGACCCTATTGATGTAAACACGTTTGATAGCCGCATTTCTCTCAAGGAAATTGGTTTATTAGGGACTGTTCGTTAATTATTTCAGGGACCACCGGAGGAGTTTTGGGATCTTTAGTCAAAATAGACCTGACCCTCCCTTCATCAGCAACACATTTTGGATGACCCTCCAAAATGATATGGAAAAAAAGGGATGACCCTCCCCAACTATTTGTTGATGCCTTGTGTACTGGTTTGCACTTGGCAAAGATATACAGATAGACATTGTTTATTTACAGCCATGACATACTTGACTAAACCTCTGCATTCTCATCTTATGCATCACACTCCTCTGTTATGGTGTGGTGGCCATTTCAGTAGATTTACTCACTAACATTGTTGTGGAAACACAATAAGCATGGAAACTAAATGCACACTTACTGCATTACTTCAAATACTAAGTTACTCATCTAGTAAACTAGTATTCACACAAAATAAAACAATAAAACATTGAGACCATTCAGCAACGCTTACTTGTTGCTATGGATTCGTCACTAGGCTTCCTCAGTCATTGTATATTTTAGCATATATGTAAAGCTGCCAAAGCTGAACATTATCCAAAACTACATTTCTCAGACGAGCGTCAATTTGGGAGCTTGCATGCTACCACTCCTTCCTTTTCAAATGCCTTGAAAAGGCTGTCGTTTATATATAATATCACCGGGACCGAAAGGATATTTGAGTCGGGTAAGGCTGCAGCCTTGAGACCTCCCGTCTCATGCCCTCCTGGCTTGGTGCAGTCCGCAAGCTTTGACTTTTCAAAATAAAAGCTTGCGTCTGGTCCGTTATGTTTTCGTATGGTGTTTTGGATGTTTTTGAACTAAACAGTACAGCAATCATGCTAATGAATACAATAATTTTTTTCATCAGATGTCTTAGTTACAACACAATGGAGCTAGCAAAGCAGTTTTGTGTTTATATGTGCGAGCGGGATTTATTCAGTTTGGGAAATCCCACGGTCTCTAAAGCTACAGTTAAAATTGTCTGGCTGACTAAACAGGGAGGCACCTATCTGCTAGCGATAGGGGCTGAGACTGAGAGAGCTACATGGAGCTACATGGATAAATATGCACCAAACAAGCCACTTTGAAATGTTGCTGTTCTCATGAATACAAAAGTTGGGTAACCCTCCCCCCTAGACAAAAACAATTGGATGACCCTCCCCTCAACAAAGAATAAAAAGACATGACCCTCCCCTATTTTCCTCCGATGGTCCATTCCATAAATACCGAACGGTCCCTTATACAGTTATGTTAATTATATTATACCACCAGAAAATACACACAATATTTATATGAATGGATTACGTGGAAATTCGTATTTTTAAGTCTTTACTGGCGCAAAATTCAGTCAAAAACTGTCTCTGATACAGTGTATCACAGATCACATAGATCATCTGTAATATATCTGCCTGTTTTACACTTTTTGACCAACAGGTGTCAGGTAATTAGTATTGTAATAATATTCACACACTATAATTTTCATTCGTACTGTAGTGAGGCCGGCTGTGGGAAACCACACTGCAACACTAGCAGGCTGAGGTGGACAAAACACAGTAGAGTACAGTAAAGTACACTCGTAGTTGAAGCTTTTTTGTTACATCTTACTCTTTCAGATATCCAGTCATGTCAAGGCCATTGATGCTATCTATCAGGGCACAGACTTCATGGGCATTCGCAACATCAGCTTCATGGTGAAAAGGATCAGGGTAAGTGTCATACCTACCGTATTTTCCGGACTATAAGTCGCTCCGGAGTATAAGTCGCATCAGTCAAAAAATGCGTCATGAAGAGGAAAAAAACATATATAAGTCGCACTGGACTATAAGTCGCATTTATTTAGAAATTTATTTCACAAAATCCAAGACCAAGAACAGACATTTAATCTGGAAAGGCAAGTTATTAAACTACACTACACAATAGCACACAGAACAAGGGGCTGAATACGGTAGGTGTCCGGTATGTTAACGTAACTGCACTGTTGACGAGCCTCTCCCAGCAGCACGTTGTTCAAGCACCCATCTGTGGACTCGTTCCTCCAGCTCTGGCCATCTGGATTTCAGCACGCGACTAGCTTTCTTTGTTTTCTTCATTGCAGTAAGACTAACCTTTTCGCCAGTCCCTCACAAGTTTCTCACTCACTCCAAACTACCATTTTCGGCTGCGTATTTCACTACCTGCAGTCGCCTGCAGTTTGTTTTCTTTCTCAGTTGTCTTTAGGAGCAGCATATAGTTGTCACAAGCCTAGAGCGCCTCTCGCAGCTGTAGACGGTAATGTTTTCAGCATGAAATAACATTTAAAAACATGTTAAATTATATATATTTTGATATATAAGTCGCACCTGACTATAAGTCGCAGGACCGGCAAAAGTATGAAAAAAAAAAAAAAAGTGCGACTTATAGTCCGGAAAATACGGTATTTTAAGTCTTTTGTTGATTTTAGATTTGGTCACTTCCTCTACCCTCTGACCTCATCATCATCATCCTCTTGTGTAGATAAACACCACCAGTGATGAGAGGGACCGATCCAACCCGTTCCGCTTTGCCAACATCGGCGTGGAGAAGTTCCTGGAGCTGAACTCGGAACAGAACCATGACGACTACTGCTTGGCTTATGTGTTCACTGACAGAGACTTTGATGACGGGGTGTTGGGTTTGGCCTGGGTGGGAGCCCCCTCAGGTACTGAAAGACAGTCATCAGTGATCAGAAACTGCAAATAATCTGTCCTTTTTAGATGAACAGTTTTTATTTTGATTCATAACAAAACACAGATCATACAGCTCACAACATGAACACATACCCCCCTCAACCCCCACACACATCAAATTGGTCCTATTTTTAAAGCATTATATATCACATAATGTAATGTATAATATTCATTGTACTGGGTTGGATGCACATTATCATAAGGGACACCCTATCTTGTTTGAATATGAGATTATTCTAAGAAAGCACCTGAGATTTACAGTATTTACTTATCTGAATTACACATTGCAGCTACAGCAAGGAAAAGTCTCAGTGGTATTTGGGATTGCAAATGCTGATTCTGATGTTGATTTGTGCTTCAAATATCAACTCAGACAATATGCAGATGTGATGATTCCCAAAGGTTTTCATCATGGCCCTAGCTATATATTGGTTGCACTCTAACTGGTGAAATAGTAACTAAGATGTTTATGTTCTACATTCTTATTTTGAAGTTTTAACAGAAAATATTGCACTGTTGAAATCTTCAATTTGCTGTTGGAGGTTATGTGTCTCCTGCTGGCAATGACAAATAATTTGAATTTAACATGTTCTGTAAACATGTTGACAAATACACTCATTATGTTTTGAAGTAAGCCATTATGTCATCTGGACATTAGTTGAAAAACTGTCATGACATTTATCAAGATTCTCCCTCTTTAATGAACAAAATCCTTCAGGTTTTGTAGCTGTGGTTTGGAAGGTTTGTTCTAACTTGTGCTTTTCTTTCCCAGGGAGCTCCGGAGGCATCTGTGAAAAAAGCAAGCTGTACTCGGACGGAAAAAAGAAATCTCTCAACACCGGTATAATCACTGTACAGAACTATGCCTCCCACGTACCTCCAAAAGTCTCCCATATCACTTTTGCACATGAAGTAGGACACAACTTTGGCTCCCCGGTGAGTTACTTAGATGTGCCACATTTATGCACAGTGAGAATGAATTTATTAGGCTCGCACACTTTCTCCCTTCTTCTTTTAACCTGTGCTTTTTTTTTTCTTTCTCATTCTCAGCACGACTCTGGATCTGAGTGCACCCCAGGAGAATCCAAGAGCCAAGACAAGAAGGAGAAAGGCAATTATATCATGTATGCAAGAGCTACATCAGGAGACAAGCTCAACAACAATAAGTTCTCCATCTGTAGCGTGCGCAACATCAGCCAGGTGCTGGAGAAGAAGAGAAGTAACTGTTTTGTCGGTACGTTTTCATCTTAACTGTCCAACTTGAGGTTTTGTAAATTCTGATTCTGCTCTCCCTGTACTAATGAGTGTGTGAGAGTTTAACCCCGGTGCCCTAATTAGTGATTTATTTACACATAACACATTGGCTGGTATTAGCTTTGAAATGCAATCTTGGCTTTAGTCCAGTGTTATTTTTACTGACAGTATTTGGCATATTGCAGAATTTTGCTTTGTAATCTTGTTTTTTCTTTTTGCAAGTGTCACACTTAATACAGCTGTCAAATCGGTAACATAACATAAACAACAACTAAAAAAGCTTATTTAGCACATGCTGTTTGAAGTCTCATGCATATCCATCTTGGCTGATATAACTGGGAACATATTAGATATTGGTGTAGGCTTCCAATACCTCGGTACACCCGTGCTGCATTCTGTTTTCCCTTTCCTCTGAGTTTAATGTTGCATTTGACTCTATCAATGGTCTGCTTCTATTTAAAGACGTTGGTATTGTTTCCATGTTTTATTGCAGCAACTAACTCTCTAACAGTATTTTCTTGGTTGGGTTTTGTAATGAGACAGATCTCATAGTAAATGTCTGATTTCTAATACACTTTTAGCCTTCAGTCAAAATATTAAACATGTTCCAGTTTTTGGGGACCAGGCTCAATATTATATTTTTCCTTCCTAAACAGAGTCGGGTCAGCCCATCTGTGGTAATGGCCTGGTGGAGCCAGGAGAGGAGTGTGACTGTGGCTACAGTGATCAGTGCAGGGACCTGTGCTGCTATGATGCCAACCAGGCTGACAACAAGAAGTGCAAATTAAAGCCCAACAAAGTCTGCAGGTAGATGTGGATGTTATTTTTGTGTTTTTGTTTGCCTGACCGTTTTGATTTGTCATTATTCTTGACCAATCTCTTCTGTTTCCCACCAGTCCCAGCCAGGGTCCTTGTTGTACTGCTGAATGCTCTTACAAGGGTCGTAATGAGAAGTGCAGAGAGGAGTCAGAGTGCGCTCACCAGGGCATGTGTAATGGAGTCGGTGCCCAGTGCCCCACATCTGAGCCCAAGGCCAACTTCACCGCCTGCCACGGAGAGACTCAAGTCTGCCTCAACGGGGTAAGTGGCTGAATACTTCACACCTAGAAGAACTGGTTATTATAGCATCTTTATTTTCATACCAGTCAGCCTCTGATCTTGCCTGTCCTCATGCTCCTCCCCCCCACAGGGCTGCTCTGGCTCCATCTGTGAGAAGTATGGGCTTGAAGCGTGCACCTGTGCCAGCCAAGATGGCAAGGATGAGACTGAGCTTTGCCATGTGTGCTGCATGGAGAAGAGTGAGTCATTTACCTTTCCCCCCCCCCCACACACACACACACACACACACACACACACACACACCTTGATAATGTGTGTATATGATTAAATATAATGTGCTTGAGATTTTGTCTTTATAATTTAAATGGTGTTGACTGTCTGTGATTCATCTCCACAGTGAATCCCAACACATGCAGCAGCACAGGATCAGAGCGCCTGGCTCGTTTCTTCAATAAGAAAGTGACCACGCTGCCAGCCGGCTCGCCGTGCAATGACTTCAAGGGCTACTGCGACGTTTTCATGAAGTGCCGTCTGGTAGATGCAGACGGACCGCTGGCCAGGCTGAAGAAGGCCATCTTTAACCCAGAGCTCTATGAAAACATTGCAGAGTGGATTGTGGTACGTATCAACTTCTTGATTCTGATTGAATGATTGGTTATTATAATGAGGTGTTTTTGTATTGACTGTGCTTGATTTGTGCTTCATTCTCTTCTCTAGGCCCATTGGTGGGCAGTGTTATTGATGGGTATCGCCCTCATCATGCTCATGGCTGGCTTCATTAAGATCTGTAGTGTGCATACACCAAGCAGTAACCCCAAACTTCCCCCTCCCAAACCACTTCCAGGTGAGTCCAGAAATGTACAAAGAAAGATAATCTCACCAGAGAAAATTGAACTTATTTATAAATATTTTCTAAATGGTTACACATGATTTACATCATTTGCCATTTGACTGATAAACCATGTTTTTGTCATGCGTGTGAACAGTTAACCTGTTCACATGGATGTACCACCTGCTACCCAACTGCACTGAAACATGTTCATTTGTAGTTGAAGGGTTGTTGTATTAAAGGTGTTTGTGATATCGTGTCCATCCCCTAACAATAAAATGTCCTGGTTATTGCATATGTTAAGCAACATGCATAGTGTGAAAAAAGAAAAAAACTAAAGGCATCTGTTTTTATTTATTTAACATACCTCAATAAATAAAAAACATTAGGCATAATTACAGGTATGTTAACCAGATAGTACACCAAATACTGAAATGATAGTAACTGTTGTTTTTTTGTTGCCTCAATAGGCATATGATCAAATTGTTAATGCATTTGATGATTGTTGCAGTGGAATAAGCTCAAATTCTTAAAATGTTCAATTACAATGGTCACAGTGTTTATGAAACTCTTTTTAGGTTTCAACTTTCAGCATTGAACTTTTTAAAATAAGTTATACTCCGAAAGAAAGTTAATCTGGCATGTTTGCACAGGCTGAAAGGCCCATACATGAATGTGAACAGTATCATATGTTTGATTTATTTCTATATATTCTTTTCTATATATGTATTTTTTTTTATTTCAAATTCTTAGGTTTGGTATGAATGCCATTAAATGAACATAGAGGGAGTTTAGTAAAATCTTCTTTATTGCCATACTGATTAACACAAGTGTGAGAGAAACTTGTTGAAATCTTTGGTCATCAAACACAAGCAGTGGTCCTGGGTCACACTGTGAGACATGTCTAATGGACGATTTAAAGCTAAAACAACCAAAAAAGGCTCAGGTCAGATATTTAGGATCAAAATGCCACAATGGGACTGCTGCTATGACCTACGTTTGCTAACCAATCATTTTGCAGAATTGCATTTCACGTCCTCTTTTTCCACAAGCTAGTCCACACTCTCCTCTTTAGAGGTTTTTCAGTGCGAAGTAGCAGCACCATGGCCAAAACTTGAGTTGTTCAAGCACCCATCTGTGGACTCGTTCCTCCAGCTCTGGCCATCTGGATTTCAGCTCGCGACTAGCTTTCTTTGTTTTCTTCATTGCAGTAAGACTAACCTTTTCGCCAGTCCCTCACAAGTTTCTCACTCACTCCAAACTCCAACAGTGCAGTTACGTTACGTTAACATACCGGACACCTACCGTATTCAGCCCCTTGTTCTGTGTGCTATTGTGTAGTTTAATAAGGAATGACTCAAGTTTAATTTTTTTGTGATTGTAGTGCTACGATTCTCCACACTTTCATCACATCATCTGACATGCCTCCAAATTGATATCGGACGTACAGTCTGATACAGCCTGCGGCCACAATTTTATTAGACTCATCTCTCACAGTGTCACATGTAATGAACTTGCAAGATTGTTGTTATTGCAGTGTAGGCATCAGTAGCAGAGTGTCAGTAGGTGCTATTTAGTTTGCAGTAAACCCACAGTCTGTCTTTTAACAGGCTCAATTAACGGCCTCTCTCCTGACAGGCACTTTGAAGAGGCGGCGAGCGCAGCAGCAGCAGCAGCAGCAGCAGCAGCAGCATGCTAACTCCCAGGTGCAGCACCAGTCTCAGCACCCGCACGCCCACCAGCACGGACACGGCGGCCAGCGGCAACCCCAGAGGCAGCCTCAACGGCAGGCACAACCCCAGAGGCACCACCGTCAGCCCAGAGAGAACTATCAGATGGGCCAGATGAGACGCTGAGACCCCGCATCCTGCCCCCCTCCCCCCAATGCCTTGGCTCCTCCTTGTGCCTACAGTGGGAAACAAAAGCGTCACTCCATCCAAAGAAAAGCCTGACATGGTTGTTAGTCGTCATCATATCCTCCATTTACAGACAAAACAGACACGTGAAAAAGAGAAAATACTATCTAGCAACTCGATTGGCTCTTTGTGGAGTGGACTCAAACATCAGCCATTTCCAATGCAGTGCTATCTAGCATCCCGTTCCATCTTTCTTTTAAGGAGTGCCAAGGAGTTAAGGAATCATCTGTAGCTTTAGTACATTCTGTGATGTGTTTTTTGTTCTATTGCAACGTCTTCTTGAGTGACACGCTCGTGGCTGCTGGTGAATTGTTCCGTGATTTTCTTTCGCCGTTCTAGCCAGAAATGAGAGACACTCAGTGGGGATTTGCGGCACTTTTGTGATTTACACATGTCAAACGGCAAAAGACCCAGGCTCCGGTCTCTCGTGCAGACCATCTTCTGCATGTGACTGTACATATTTAGTGTATCATAAGTGAAAACAAACTATTTCTTCTACTGTAAATGTGTAATTCTTCACTTATTTTCTTTTATTTTTCGGTTAGTGCTCTCAGGACTCTTAACACATAATTGAAGGAATGATGGTTGTGATGAGTTCCTTGGACGTTGCTGTTGAGGATTTGGCGCCATCAAGTTCTCTTCGCAGCCTTCCAGTCAGGTGGATCTCTTTCACTTTGGTTAGATTGCTACATTTCGAATTTGAACAAGGTCACCATATCCCACTTTTTAGGCCTTCTCTGTTCAAGGTCCCTTTGTTCATTTTTCTTTTATTGTCTTGCTAACATCATGATTTGCTCATGTTGTGTAACAAGCTAGATGAGGTAAAGAGTCATGGGAACAGAAAGGGAAGATCACCTTTTATTGTCTTTACCGATTTGTTTTTGATAATGAAGAATGAATAACCACTAACTGAAGCTGATGATGATTCTAGATATGAAGGCGAGGGAACATAAAGGCTGCTGTGACTTAGTTTAGAAGTGAGAGTGTATCATGTTACAGAGTTAGTAAACATGAGTGTGGAAATACATTTAAAAATGACTCCAGTGTGGATGTACAAAAAAAAAGTAATTATATTATTCTTCAGATAGCGAATCTAAGAACTTTTCAATGTGGGCATGCAGACACATTTATTA
Source organism: Sander vitreus (assembly GCF_031162955.1). Lineage (NCBI taxonomy): Eukaryota > Metazoa > Chordata > Actinopteri > Perciformes > Percidae > Sander > Sander vitreus. The sequence goes on along the minus strand of NC_135862.1, from coordinate 17,103,388 downwards.
AATGTGACTAATAATTGACCAAGGTCTGTAATATTTGTATGTCACGCAACACTATTTACTTTGACAGCTATTAATGTTAGTCTTAAAGCTAGTGGAAGGAGCAGTATAAAGCAGCAGTATTGTCACACTATTCACACATTTCCTCAGTGTGTTCACTAGTTTCACAAGAGACAAGCTGCTGTTTTATTTACAACTCACCTGCAGTTATCTCCCGGTCAGATTTCATCACATACTCAATCCCCTTGAGAGCTCATGAGTGCAGGCCTCTGTGTGAGTTAACATCAGCGTGCCATAAAACTTTATACAACTGATCTTTTTGTGCACAAGTTTTATAAAAATACAGGAAGCACCTGTAAAGTTTCTGGAGCCACTTTAAAGGAGTGAAGGAGATGTGATTGTTTTTTGTTGGATCGTTTGACCTCAGGTGTTTTCTTTCTCCCCTCGCTGCAGCACAGCATGGGGGGCATTTTTGATAATGATAACATGATAACACTAACCAAAAGGGTGTGATAATCTGGCCATGATATGTTGTGCAAAATCTCATGATTTATTCACCGCGCAAGCATTTCACCCACCATTTAGATTTGGCAAGTGGGTGAAAGGTTTGTGAATTTTGCATTACATATTCGGCAAAGTACGTTTTGTGCTCTGACTTTATTTTATCCTGGCATTTTTATTTGTAAACGCATGCAATACTAATCACAACTAATATCTTACAACACTGTCCTGATAGTTGTAATAATCACATGTGCTCTGGAGGGGACATTAAAATCAATGTGTCTCACAGTTAAAAGTTTATTTCACATGGCAGATGAATTAGGCAGGTCAGCGGTCACTATAACATGTCTGTACAATATGGAGCTCTTTTTAAATTTCCTCTTCTAGGCTAGATCGCGCCTGTTGAGCCTCGCGGATTTACATGTAAACTTGTACAGTACTTCGAAAATTTGCATTTCATTTGAAAATGAAAAATTACATTTTGATACATCAGTTTCATTTTTTGTATTCTAATTACAGAGTAAGTTGTTCAAAGATGTTCATATGTGACAAACTTTCATCTCCTCTAAGTTATTTATGTTCTTATATGTGCTAGTTGAACTGAAGTCTGCTTATGATACTTTTCTCCACCATCATCAATGGAAAAACAATTCAGGGTGATGGAGTTAATGTTACATTCTCATTTTTGTCTTCGTTCCCCCTGTGGCATGGTTTGGGTAGAAGAGCAGAAGAATAATGCCTGTAAATTTATTTTCTTTTTAATTTCGTAGTCTTGGTAAAGTTTTTAGATAAACGTGCACTGAAAATGTCCAAATTGAGTTCAAATGTTGTAGGTGATGTAGGCCGAAAGAACACAAGATTAAAAAGTAATACTACTGTCTGATTTTAATGTTCACTGTGTTTTATACAGTATCGGAAATTTTTGTTCACTTTGAACATTTTTACAAAAAAAAATTTCAAATTGTATTGTGCAAAGAGATGTAATTTTTGGAGTACTTGAAATGCATTAATTAAAAGACTTGTTCAAAATAAAATAGACCCCTGTTTACTGTCTGTAATGTGTGCTCTCTTTTTCTATTCCTTTGGTGCAGCCTGTGAACACCGTTGTATAATGTCCTCTGGGGTTCCTGATGATGTTGGTACAGTTGTTTCAGATTGGGCTTGAGGTCTATAAACTTATGAAGTCTGCATTAGGACTAGTGTTGTGGAGTTTGAAAGATGTGGGCATTTTGGGTCTAAAAGACGCTATTACAGTTTTTTCCAACTGCTTACACACGTTTTCAAAACTGTCTCCTTTTTTTCAAAACTCTACACGCAATTCCCAAAACTGCACACACAAAATGCAAAATACCTCACATCTCCTTCAAAATGAAACACTGCATTCAAAATACCATAAACACATCTCAAAATCAAGCATTTGCATCAAATGACAAACACTTTTTTCATAATAGTAAATTTTTGGATATACCATGTACACACTGTTGTTCTAAAGCTAAAGCTCTTTTGTCTTTCACAGGCCTATATCTACATTTACAATGTTCTAGAGTGAAAGTAATCTGCTGAAAGTGGTTGAAAAGTGCACTGTAAACAACAATGTAATGTTACAGTAAAACAGAAAATATTTATTGGGCAAAACATCACGTTTGTAAGAGTAGCACAGTGTTATATACAGTAGCATGAAACGAGAAAACAAAAGTACAAACATGTAAACCAAAGGTATCATTTTTAGAATAAAGAATGTGTGTGTGTGTGTGTGTGTGTGTGTGTGTGTGTTTGTGCGTGCTTGTGTGTCATGGCGGGGGGGTGGTAGGGGAATTGTATGCACAAACAAAGTCTGACTGATTTGTAATGCTGAAATAGTCATTAGATAGTTGCATGCAGTATGGACGCCATATGAGCTATGTCCGTGGTTGATCACATGATGAATAAGTGTGGCCATGATCTCATCAGAGATGGCTCTCCTTCCTCTTCTTCCCTCTTCCTCCTCCTCGTTGTCGTCCCCTGTCTCTCCCTCCTCCTCCCCTTGCTCTCTGTCTATTGTCGGCATCCATTGTTCAAAACAGGTACTCTGACCTTTCACCTCTGTATAGGCCTGTACTAAAGCAGTGATTGATTAGTGTTCAGTTATGACGTAATGTGTTTGCACATGTGAGGAGTGTGTGTGTGCCCTGGTAAATAAGTGTAGCATTTTGATTGGTTGTGTTTAGAAAAGGAAAGCAAGTCACTTCCTGTTAGAATTTTGTGTCTTAGGTAGAAAATTGTGTGTAATGTTTTGAAAAAAGTGTTTTATGCAATAGAAATAGCTTATGGTTTTGGAGATGTGCTGTGTAATTTTGCACTTTGAGTGAGAGGTTTCAAAAATCGTGTGACATGAAAAGATTTTGTGTGTAAGCAGTTGAAAAAAACTGTAAGTTGCATCATGGGAAGTACAAGTTTCAGTGTGTTTTGGCCTTGACTTGTTTTATTGTACCTTGAACTTGTTTTTGGTTGCATTCGTGTATGAATGTATACGGCTGAAAAATAACAAAAATGCATCAAATGTTGTTAATACTAAGGATGGAATGGGTCAGATTTATAACATCTGTAACATATGTTCTTTTATGCTGTAAATGTTGCATGATGAAGTGTGTGGTAAAAAAGAAAGGATTTTAGTATGAATTATATTGTATTCAGATGAACTGATATGAAGAAATGACATAAATCTGACCTTTGCTTGTTGATCTGCCTCTCCTCTAGTGTTGGTCTCTGGAAGCTGTATTCAGGATTGGGTAAATCCCTCCGTATTGTTAAGTTCCTGTACAGTAAACCTGCTCACTCAGCTGTATGCAGTAGTGGGGCGTCCACAGCAGAGGGAGCAGCTGCTTGGTCAGATGCTGAAGTGTTGGGACCTATACAGTCTATGGTTGGGACCAGAGGTTGTGGAGCAGCCTGTGAGTCACCAACATCAGCACAACCAAGCCACATAAAGTACAGTCTCATCCTCTCTGTTTCCATCAAAGAGAACTTCAGTAATTATTGAGAACTTCAACCAAGGAACTCCAAATATTGGGTCACGCTATACTTTTGTGAGTAAAGTGGGCAGACATTTATTTTTATTTTTAGCCACAATTAAGCAGTTTATTCACAGTATAATTCATGTTTTTGTTACAAACTTTATTTACTCATTGCCTAAACTTATTGATGACTTTTTCCTCATGGGTGTGTTTGATTATGTAACAACCATAGGAAAGTGTCCATGCCTGGAAGCACGCATTTGCACATGCAGTGGAATGTGGCCTGCTATTGATTTTCAATGCGGATTCTCAGCTGCAGTTGCTGGTTGTGACATGAACAATCACAGTCACCTCAAACAAGTTTAGGTTCAATATTTTCTAGATAATGCAGCCGGCGAGTTGTATAGCAGTAGGTTTATGTTGTTGTTACTGTAATGTAGTCCATTTTCTCACAGCTCTCTTCAAGCTGATGTCTTTAAACAATGTCCCTGCAGAGAGGACAATGTTACTGGTCAATGTTCTACATTTAGAGTTTCAGCTCTGTGCAAGGAGCTGACGACATGGCCGATGAGCGAGCAGCACCTTTTGTCTCTCCTGGCAGTGACAAAGCATGATTGTAAAAGTGGCTCTGGCTGACACTCGCTCCAATGAGCATATGACCCTGAACACTGCAAATCAAGGAATGGAAATAGAATGCAACTCCCAGTGTATTGTCCAGTATCAGATAATGCCCACTAGATTTTCAAGGTGTAGATTAAGTTTGTATGTCTCATGAAAACATTAGATGCTGCAAGAAATAGAGCTAAAATATGCTGCCAGTTAAAGGAATCCCCATTATTATCAAATCTGGCCAGTGGTGGAGGAAGTATTTAGTATATAGATACTTAAAAAGTAAAAGTACTGTAAAAAGATAGTAAAATCTTGCATTGAAAATGTTGCTTAAGTAAAAGTATGTAGGTATAATTAGGAAAATGTTCTTAAAGTATTAAAAGTAAAACACTTTATACTATTGTATATTATATAATTAATGTAAAAGCAGGATTTTACTGTTCTAGCTGGTTGAGGTGGAGCCAAACTTTAAACTATTTTGTGCAACTAATAGTTTACAATTAGGATTATTTAATTTAAGGATTAATCTGCTGATTCTTTTCTTGATTAATGAATTGAGTTTGTTTTGTAAAAGCATTGCTGTCACAATTACCCAGAGCTCAAAATGACACCTTTACAATGCTTGTTTTGTCCAACCAACAGTCAAAACCTCATAATTATAAAAAACAAAACATATAATAATAAATTAAATTAAATTAAATGTTTTTGCATGAAAAATGACTTAAACGATTAACAAATTCATTACCAAATAATTTTCTGTCAATAGATGAATGGACTAATCGTTGCAGCTGTACTTGTACATTGCCGTATGTTTTGTAGGAAATAATCTTAATTTGTAAAGTAACTAAAGCTCTCACTAATTGTAGTGGAGTAAAAAGTTTAATAATTTCCCTTTACATTGGGGTGGACATGAAGTAAAAAGTGGAATGAGAAGAACCTCAGATTTGTACTAAAGTACAATACTTGTAAATGTAAATTAACTAGTACTAGTAAATGAAGCATTAAAAAAATAAATATGTCAGTTTAATTGAAGGTAACAGCTGCTTTGGAGAACTTCAGTCCTCAATAAACTTGTTAGTCCATGTGATACAATTTTGAGGCACTTTGTACTACTGTGCAACTACTTCTACTTCACTCAAGTGGGAATTGTTCTTTTGACTCCACTTTATTACTTTTTTTTTAAAGTCAGATTGTATACACAAAACCTACAAACAGCCTCTAAAATATAAATATTTAACAAAGCTGCTCAAAAGTATGTAAAATGTGGTTCCAAGTTGACTAATTGAACAGTGAAATGCTACTTAGATGTAAGTACGGTACATCTGCGCTAATAATCCAATATGTACAGTATAATAATAAATCAACACAATTTGCACTGAATAATACTTCTTTCCGATAATACTTAAAACACATTTTGCTTTTTTGTTACTTCACTGTGCAGAATAATAAATGCGACACTAGATGGATGTTTTAAAAATTTTTGATTTGACATTCTTGGCAACTGAGCCAGTCATGGTCCAGTTCACAGCTTATACAACAGTAATGTGGAAACATATAACGTATACTGTATGATGTAATAATGTATAAAAAATGTATATTTTCAGTGAAGTAGGAGACATCTTGTGTCCAGCTGATTAATGTTTAAAAATGAAAAAACATTTGTACATCCATAGCTTCTGGGTTTTTCAATGTGAAGAATTTTTAACGAAATATCTGAACTCGTTGGTGGAGTCTGGAGGGGATCTATAAGTAAAAGTTTGAATTCAGTACCTTTACCTTAACATAGTAGGTATATTTGCATTGTGGTATTGACACTTTTACTCCATTAAATAGTTTGAATACTTCTTCCACCACTGAACAAAGGTGTGAGGAGTCTCCACAGGATGACAGGAAGGCTCCCTTACAGAGACTTAGACTTTAACTTATTCATTTGCCAACCGCATTGCTTTTACATCTTTCACTCTCAAACAGTTCCATCACCGCCTGCGAGTTTGAATCAGACGTACCACTGTGACTCAGATAATCTTTGATATGTACAAGGACATTATCTAGAGTAATCAGCTCATGCAGGACATATTTCACAGCATAATGCACTGAGCTGACACTGAGAGGTGTAATCATCCTCTGCCATCATAACAACTAAAAACAAATCATCCATCACTTGTGTCGGTCCAATTATAGTTGAAAGTGTTCAATCTTAGACTAATAAATGTACCTGTCTGCTGGTGAGGTTTACTACAAAGATCCATGTCTGTTATTGTCCTCTTTCACTTAATCACACAAGCCTACACAGCAATTTAACGGACGTATGAGGACATATGGGGTAATGGTGTAAATGCTGAGATGGACATTACATGGTCAGCTGAACTGCAGTTTTCGGTGATAAAAGTAACAGATGATGGTGTCTCATCCCTGAAGTGAAATATCTCTTATGCAATCGATATTTGTAGAAACTTTAATGTAGACAAAACAACACAGAGTAAAATACAAATATTATTAACGAACAGGGAGGGAGGATTCCTCGTGGTTTGCAAAAGAACAAAACAATCACGAGTTAGAAAAAAACAAACTAAAAGTTTTAAGTGAAAATACAGATAATATCATCACAATCACTGAAAAAAATGGAAGCAAACCTAAAAGGAGACTGGCAGGCATGTTACACTATTAGTCCATTACCAATTGTGAATATAGCCAAATAAAGGGTCTAATATCAATAATACAGTATTTACAACATATATATATATATATATATATATATATATATATATATATATATATATATATATGAAAAGTCATAACAATGTGAAGCACATAAGACTGAAATTTTCATGTGTTTATGAAACATAAAACGAGACAGTCCAATATTGGTGTAGACACTGAGAGAGGACGCCTGTCCGCTCTTCACCTGACTGACAGGAAAAACTGCTGAATCTGACCAGTGAGTCCTGGAGGTTAATGTCTGTTTTTTAGCTCATGGTGATCATCTCATATTTGTCCTTCAGACTGATGTCCTCTTCATCCTCGTCTTCCTCCTCCTCCAACTCCTCCTCCTGGGGCTTTTCGGGCTCATCGCGCTGGTGGTGCAGCTCAATGAGCAGATAGTAGATGAGGGCTGCGACCAGCCCCCCCACCATGGGCCCCGCCACAGGGATCCACCACCAGTGGTCTGCAGTGCTGTATAGTATTTATTTAAGTATAAGTATGAAAAGACCAAAAGACAGAGTTAAATACATCTCTGGCAGTCACACAGAGGCCATCACTGGATCATTCACAAGCATTGACCGCATCTGTCCAGTGCATGTGACATTATGTAACACACATTATTGTCTTTATTAAAATGTTCACAGATGCTTGTTTTTTATTTGCATCCTACAGTAGGCCTATGTAAAGAGTCTTTGAAGACTTTGAAAAGCACTATATTAATCAGATTTTATTTATTATTATCACTATGGTTCATGTCAGCAGTTTAGGTCTCATCCGTTTGCATGATGACAGTTGATACATTATATATAAAATAATTTAAACTGAACTATAATTATTCCTTGTTTAATTATTGGACTAAATGTATTTGTTAATAAAGATCAGATGTATTTCTTGAAATAACCAAAATCACGTATCACAGTAACCAAATAACATCTACATAAAGTTAGACAAACCAACAAACATCCTATTTCTGAAAATTAAGCAAAAACATCTCTTTGTTCTCACTCAGAAATAATGATTCACAACATGCCATTATGGACATAATTTAATTTTGTTCTATAATGTAGCTATATTACAATTCATCTGTCCACAACATTGTATGCAATCCAAAGGCTAACTCAAATATTTTTTTGTTAATATAATTATATAGGTTGATAAAATTTTAAGCATGCCCTTCAGATGTAACATATATTTTTTCCATATTTCTTTATAGTTCTCATTTTTTCATGGTTCTCTTTAATAACATTATCTCAAATGACGTTGCGCTAATTAATAATCCAGATGTGGAAGAAGTACTAGCAATACTACAGTGTAATAATATTCTGTTTTAGGTAAAAGTCCTAAAAGTCAAAAGCATCAAAATATATTTGAAGTACGAAAAGTACTCATTACTAATAATTTTAATTAATTTACATGCTGCTGGGTATCTTAAATCATAATTTATAGGTAGATTTATTTTTGGTATTAATAATCTGAATCTGCTAAGTAACTGGTAACTAAATATCAAATAAATGTAGTGAAGTAAAAACTATAATATTTCCCTCTGAAATGTCGAAGTATAAAGCCGCTAAAATTACATTTCTCAAGTAAAGTACAAGTACCTCAAAATCGTACAGTACAGTACTTGAGTAAATGTACTTAGTTACATTCCACCACTAAATAAATCTTACAACTTTTTAAATGAGGACGTATTTGGACATACAAAGTATAATTTCCTGTATTTGATTTAACCCAGGCACATGAGAAAAATTAAAGTTAACGTAATGCTCTTGGGGGAATCCTCTGCTCTATGTAGTTACCTGAAGACCTCCATCCCCCATCCGGCTACAGCTGTGAACAGTCGGGGTCCCAGGTCTCTGGCAGGGTTCAGGGGGTAGCCACAGTTCAGTCCCATGGACACACCGATGGCCATAATGACCAGACCAATAGCCAGTGGCTCCACACCTTTGGGAGCTCCAATGTTTCCACCATCAATAATAGCCAGGATACACAGGACCAGCATACCTGTCCCAATCACCTGCAGAAGTGGAACGTCATTCGTTTGGTGAACTGCAGAGTTTAGGCAGATAAGGGATCAACGTAGCACTAGAATTATATGTAATTCTGTTTATCTTCCTACTTCTCTAGCACAGGGGTTTTACATTCATGTATATCTGAGAATATGTAGGTAAAAAAGGTGTCTGTATATATGCGAATGTCTTTGTGTACATATTATGCATTTTATAGAAATGGTATTTTTAAAAATGAATAAAATATGTAGAGTTAACCTGTATAGTGGTCAGGCTGTTTTGGGCACAATAAGATAACATTTGCAACATTTTCTCTGCAGTCATTCAGCATATGACTCCTTCTAACTGTGGAATCTGTAATATGTATCTCTAAAACAAGTGTAATCTTAATGGTTCAAATATAGGTTTTAACTGCTATTATTATTTAGTATTTAGGGAGCGGAGCACACACTGTAAAGCACCATTGTTACAAAGATATTCAAAAGGAAACATTAACATGAGCACAATCACACTAACTGGACTTATTTTAGTGGTTCACCTGATGTGGTTTTCAACGGTTTTAAGATAATAGACATGTTATTTATGGATCGCTGCACCAACTAAAAAGGCAGAAAATGGTGTTAAGTATAGATTTGACCTTCCAGTGAATGCCAGGAAATGGGTCATTAAACCCCAAACTGAAACAGAAGAGGGGGTGTTTTCAGAGTAAATGGGGCAATCAATTTTGCATTAGCTACTTTTGCCAGACTTCACAGAATTTAGACCATGAATGGGAGCGGCGATGCACAATAGACAGGAGGTCATTATTTCACAGGGACCAGAGCTCACCTGATCAATAAAGCCTCCAAGGATTGACAGGTGTCTCGAAGGGTAGGAAGCAAAAATGTGACCTGTGGCATTGATTCCCGTCACTGACAAAATCCCACTGGTGAAGTCCATGAAAGCATCTGTGAGGAGGACAAATAGCTGTAACAATAGCTGTAATTAACATATTATTATTCTAATATTTCATATATAGTCATTACCCACTGGTATGGTTTGATATGCATGTGTAAGGGAATAAAGTTGAGGTGTATTCACCATGGTATAATCCAAAAACTGCAGCAGCTCCAACAAAAGCACCAAGAAACTGAGCCATGACATAGATGGGAAACTTCCAGATCTTCAGTTTGCCCAGAACCACCATGGCCAGAGACACAGCAGGGTTCACATGCCCCCCTGGGATGGAAGACAAAGCAGAGAGTGGAAGAGGGGCGCAGTGGGTGGGGGTGTCAGGCATGATATCCTCTCCATCATTAGCGAGGCTGTCACATTTACGAGGGGCAACAGAAGGGGAGCTGCCCCCGGGGCAGTGCAGGGTTTTGTTATGCGTGTTCACAAGCAAAGAAGCAGAATAATGGTCACACATTAGAAATTTAACCTATAAGTAAAAAAAACAAAAAACAAAAGGGCGCATTATTCTGTTCCTTTTTTTAATCAAGCTGCACTCGCATCCTGCCGTTTTTTTTATTTTTATAAACATCTGTCATCTGTCAGTGATCTGTCTTCATTAATTCAGTTTGGTCCTTTTGATGTAAAATTGGAAGTAGCTGCAGTCTCGTTTGGACTGAGCCTGGTCTCTGTCAGATGAACGTAGCCTATGATCAATGGAGTTTGCAGGACATTTAGTGCCCAGGGTTATGTATGACCCCAGAGAGGATGTGCACCAGTGCTAACAAATCAATGGTCAGTACACAGTCATTGGATCTGGACTGAGAGCTGGAATGTTCCTGCTGACACTGTAGCTGTGGAGGTGGCACATGACTAGACAGGAAGTCATAAAGTTATATTATTACAAGCTGCAAGCCTCATGAGTACGTACAATGTTTTCATTACAACATATACAAGCGAGCTGTGTCAGGTTGTTTGCAATAACTATGAATTATATTAATGCAGTCTGTGGCGCTAAACAGTAAATTAAATGCTGCAAAGAAGCTGAATATCCAAAAAACAAACTTTGTTATTCAAACTGATGATATTTTTCACTTGTTTTGACAGGATGCCAATACCCAGCAGAGTAGGAAGTTAAATTATTCATTTAATGGAATTGCTCGTTCATTAAATCCAAAGTACCATATCGAACTAGTGGCGTGTGTGGTGGCTCATGTTAAATAAGTTCTACTTGAGTGGAAATAAACAATTAGGTGCAGAAGTTTCAACAACAACATGAAACTACATTTACCTGACACTCCACCGGCCACGTACGCCGCCATCATCAGTCCCACAGAGAAGCCGATGTGGATGGTGAGAGGCTCACCCAGAGTGTTTCGACTAAGGACGGTCTGAGCGACTGAGCCACATCCAAACAACTGACAAACAAGAGAGGAAGAGAACAGCAGACTATCACCAACATCATAAAGGGACAACAAGATTACTGCAGTCTGGAGCTCAACACTTAACTGAAATAAGCATATAAAGAAGATCACAGACTTGAAACAACTTTTAAAGCAAATATGTATGGCGATATATTTTATATTTTGATTCCTATCCTGAGTATAAAACACAGTTTTATAACATAAAATGCTACTTACAACCAAGACAAATGTCCCCAGGAATTCTGCCAGGAATTCCTTGAGTATTCCATGTTTGATAGCACAGTGTTGCCTCATGCTTCTCTTGTGTTGTATTTCCATGTATCACCGTGCCAACTGCTGTTAAAACTACAATATGTCCAGCAGTGTGAACCTCTGGAGATGTCAAATCTCCACCTCTACCCGACCACAGCCATTCAGCACACACCATTGATCCATTTGTGAAACCATCACGCTCCTATCAGCCTCGTGAACACATAAAGTTGTGACTTGTATCGTATCTCCATCAAACGCAACTTCAAATCAGATTTTCTTTATTTGTGTGTGTCATCAGAGGACAAACATACAGCTGGATTTGTTTCTTTTAAGAGTTTCTGGAGGTGTATAAACATGAGTTAATGTTGTGAATGTATCTCACACACATTTATTCATCAGTTTAGGTTTTTCAGATTGCATCATATTAACTCACACTGCAAAGTAATAACTTAGGAAACAAATTAATCCATTTGAGATACATGTAAATAAGCCAGTATGTCAGTTGCATTGTAAAAACATCAGTTTGTCAGGTATTATATATATTGTAGTTATATGTGTTGCCACAAGAGGTCAGCCTTGGTAAGGTGCCACGCTATTCACAACTGGAAACATCATGAAGTCACCTGAGTTTGTTAATGAAATTATGTTGAATCATGGTATCATGGGTTCTTCACAGTATGTCCAACATTTATTAATAAAGTCCAGAAATTGTTGTTGGACAGCATTTTGTTTTAATCACACGTCAGTCAATCAGATCCAATGTCATCCACGTCGTTCACATCGTCCTCCACAACCTTAATGAGAGGAGGTGATTTCCTCTTACGCCTGTTAATGCAGAAAAATAAAATGACTGGAGTTAAAGAAAGACATGATTTGATGTGAACACTGTATATTCGAGGCAGAAACTCAGTGGCAGAAGGTGAGTGGTCACCTCATCTCGTTCCGCAGTGAGCTAAGTTGGCCATGAAGCTGCTCGTTAGCCTCGATCTGCTCATCCAGTTCTCTCTGCACCTTCTTTTTGGCATGTTCCAGACGCTCAATCTCCTCCTCCGCCTCATCCATCTGCCTCTTCGCTGTCTTCAGTCTCTGAGTCAGCTGCAGAGTTCACAAGAGTGAGATATTGAATCACAAGTCTGCAGCTCCTGACTACAACTTTGTTTTTTTCTATATAGTTAAAGACGTGTCTACCTGGTCTCTCTGGCTCTGCAGGTTGATGTGTTCCTCATCCGTCTGCATCTTCATCTCCTTCACTTTACGCTCCAGCTTGCGGTTCGCTTGTTGCAGGCTGTTGTTGTCTCTGAGAGCAAAAAGCACCAGGAGATCACATCGCTGCTGCAGCTTCCTGTAACTCAACACCTTCCTAGTGTGTTTCAGACCAGAGATACTCTCACTCTTACAACCACAGGGAAAGGGATATGAGTGGGTTCAGTGCTCGACAGCTACCATCAAGTATCTGATGGAACCATAATCCAAAGTGTTATCCTGCGCTGGTAAATACAAACTCTGTATATATTTATTTTTGTTAAGAGCTATAAGGTCATTATTTAATGTGCAGGCTTTCACCTCTCTTCTCCTTGCAACCTTTCCTCGAGTTCCTGGATGCGGCTGTTCAGTTTGGAGACGAGTGAATCCTGGTTTGGCCTCTGCGATCCTTCCAAATTAGTCACTCTGCTCTTCAGGTCTTTATTCTGACAGAGGGAATAAAACAGAAAAAATATCATAAATTAGGCAAAGTTTAGAGGTACCCTGGGGAGTCTTCGACCAATAGTAGTGCTATGGAGCATTGTCAAAGGAGGACACACATGCATGCACTCAATCAGGCAGATGGAGCAATACACCGTCCAGCCAATGGTTTCACATTATTCCATTGAGGAAATACAGCATTGTGCCAGAAAAGGCAGGAAAGAAGAAAACTGCTAACTTGTAAACGTGGATGTAAACAACGCAGGTTTCACATTTTCATTTCACATCAGCTTTCACATCAGCTTTGCAAATGTTTTATGAGGAAGGAAACGCATTCAACACGATACAAGTTGATTTTCTTTTCACTTGCGATGGCATACTCTAGAGGACGTGCTACAAGGCCAATGTGCAATCATGATAACAGTAAAAAACGGGGAAGAGAAAAAAAAATATTAGTAATAATAATAAATTCTAAAAAAGTAAAAAGTACATGTGTCACATCTGTGTATAATAATAAAATCAGGGGACCCAAGTGTGGATTTTCATGCCAGCCGCTGCTCCTTTGCGTCGAAAGGAGCCAGTTGAGGTGGTTCGGGCATCTGGTAAGGATGCCCCCTGGGCGCCTCCCTAGGGAGGTGTTCCAGGCATGTCCAGCTGGGAGGAGGCCTCGGGGGACACCCAGGACTAGGTGGAGGGATTATATCTCTAACCTGGCCTGGGAACGCCTCGGGATCCCCCAGTCGGAGCTGGTTAATGTGGCCCAGGAAAGGGAAGTTTGGGGTCCCCTGCTGGAGCTGCTACCCCCGCGACCCGACCCCGGATAAGCGGATGAAGATGGATGGAGGATATGACATATCTGAGCCAGGATCTGTTGTCAAAATAAAGAACTTTTTTTTGTTGTGCATGGCGTCAGAGGTCAGTACCTGTCTCTCCAGGCTCATCTTGTCACACTCCAGGTCCTGCCTGACTGCTCTCTCCTTCATCAGCTCGTTCCTCATCTGATCCATCTGTCACACCGAGAGGGAACAGTTTTCAGCATTCAGCAGTGGAAAGTAACTAAGTACATTTACTCAAGTACTGAACTTAAGTCAAATTTTTAAGTAGTTGTACTTTCCCTGAATATTTCCATTTTATGCTACTTGATACTTTTACTCCACCACATTTATCTGATAGCTGCAGTTACTGGTTACTGACCAGATTAAGATTTTACATAAAGAAAAATCAATTCAACACATCCATATGTGACCTCTCTTGACATGTTTCAGATGTCTATGAGTTGTTGGCAGATCAACCAGGGGGACATTTAGTCTCTAAACTTCTCATGTGGCTTCATTTGAATACGTTTTTGAGACTCAAAGGGGTCAAAGTATAAAATATATTTTACAAGACAAAGCAGAAATTCAGTAAACATTGCTGTATTGGTACTGTATTAGTAAAGGATCTGATAATTCTTCCACCACTGGCATTCAGTCAAAATATACTGTAAAGCATAACGTAAATGTAAGAAGCGTAAAACGTGGGCTCTGAATCCCTAACTAATTCTTTATGCCAATTTCTAACCATAGACTTCAATATGGGCTTGCACTTTCTATGTACTGTCTTACATATTGACTGAAAACCCAGTCATACCTTATTAAAAAGGGCAGCACCTGTTGACAAGCACTTTTCAGGTTAAATGAAAAGTTTTCAGCTTAATTCCTTAAGTCAGAGGAAATGCTGTCTGGTCTGAGCAGCCACATCAGATCTGAAGGCTCTCTCCTCTCTAATACCACCCAGAGGCCCAGTGAAGGGAGTGTGAATAGCTGCTCACAATAGTTTGCTGTTTTTTGTCTTTGCCCTGTGTTTTGTGTCAATTAGTCTGCATCACTTTGTTCCCATGAATGGTGGCCTACTTTACAGGCGCACTGAGGACGTGAGGCGACATCAGAGATAAAGAAACATATATGAAGTCTGGTATGTGATGGTATAAAGTGAACGTTAAGAAACAAAAAATGTCTGAGAGGAAATCTGAGTACTCAGCTCTAAATCTGTTTATGATAGAAACAGATGTAGGGCTGGGTGCTCAAACTGAAGATTAAAGGATTGTCTCTTCACAGTTGGGGAAATGTATGAATGTTAGCAAATACAAAATGAGAGTGAGGGAGTGGACCTGCCTGCTCTTTGGTTTTGTCTAATCTTTCCATCAGGCGGTCAGCACTGCTGCGCTCATCATTAAGAGCTTCTTCTAGTTGGCTGATACGTCCCTGAGAGGAGAGGAACACATGAAAAATGTGTCAAGTTTAGAAATATTGCATTACGCTGTAATGTTTACAAGTACAGAGGACATGATGAATCTATCTCTTGAGGCTGTGGTTAGAAAACTGACTGACTTATTTTTGAAGGGTATTGGGTAATCATTTATGACTAAAGCTGTGGAAATAAATGCAGTGAGACAAAGTAAACAACATCTGAAAAAGATTTTGAACGTTTCTTAACTGCTGAATGGAAAAGAGTGTTTGACACTGGAAAAGGGGGAAAGAGTGAAAGAATGAGAACACCCAGACAGGTCTGATAACTTTGTACAGTAAACATGAGCTTCCTCAGTCGATACGCCGTTCCAACAGTCATCACAATGATGTCACGGTGTTTTGTAATCAGCAAGACAAAGAGATGCTGAGAGATGGTGTTGCTACGGCACTTTTCAGCACCCTTATAGTTCACAGTGCAAATACTGGCACCTGATCAGATAAACACTTCAAAATGTGAAAAAAAACTGAAGCACATGCACTCTAATGAGAGTAAGTACAGTTTCTAGTTGAAAGCTTCAGATGATCATCAGTTTTTAGCAAACATATACCTGTATACAGTATGTTATTATGCCATGGAACATTGCTGTTGTCATCTAAACACACTCCACTTATGTTTACAGTCCGACTTAAGGATGAGATCTACTGTGAGCTTAGAGATATTTGATTTCATTTGGCATTTGTTAAAAAACGAGGAGCATCATAAATTCTTTGCAGGTGCTGAGTAACAATAATCTGCACAAAAAGACGGTCAGACCTGAGGAAGACAATTTGTGGTCAAAATATTGTCCAATATTTGCACAAAAAAAAGAAAAATTGGGATGAGAGAGCAGTGTGTGGGTAATTTTTCTTCTTCTTCTTTCTTCTATATTCATCCATTAGCAACAAATTATTAATATTAACGTAACATTTATGCAAATATAATTCATTTTCACTAAAGATGAAATGTAGGATCCAGTGTTTAGACCCATGTTTGACCCATACTAGAGACTAAAAGTCAGGCTTTCTAGTTTCCTAAGTTAAGGTTGCTGAGACCTTTACCTCCATGACTTTGAACTGGCGCTCTCGCTCTCCCACCGTGGCTGTGTTCCTCTCCTCCAGCTCCTCCACCCTCTGCTCCAGCTGCCGGCCCCTCAGCTGGGCCTCCTGCTGCTCCCGGCGACACCGCCGCAGAT
This sequence comes from Sander vitreus, assembly GCF_031162955.1. Classification (NCBI taxonomy): domain Eukaryota; kingdom Metazoa; phylum Chordata; class Actinopteri; order Perciformes; family Percidae; genus Sander; species Sander vitreus. The sequence continues at coordinate 17,086,827 of NC_135862.1, read as the reverse complement.
CCTCCTCCAGAGGAAGCAGCTGAACACATAACAGACCACAGAACAAACACACACTGTAAGATAAGGTAACATGCAATGTCTGCTGTTTATTTTTTTTATTTATTTAACCTTTATTTAACCAGGTAGGCCGTTGAGAACAGGTTTTCATTTGCAACGATGACCTGGCCAAGAAAAGCATAAGCGTGCAAGACAACATACAGTTTCACATTCAATACAATACAATAGGCTACATAAAGTGCAGATTAGGTAGGCATTACAAAGCCGGCGCAAGGTGAGGTGTAAGTAAGTCGGACGATATGCAAAAGTGATAAGGTAATAACAACACAATATACATGAATAGACAGTCTATAACACTGCTGAGATGTAGTGAAGAGTCAAAATACAGTTAGTGCAAATAGTGGTCTAGGTGGTAATGTAGATCAGGAATAACACAATATACATAAATAGACATACTATATAAATGTTGAAAGAGTCAGCAAAGAATCTGTTAGGTAATGGTCAATCAGTCAGACATTATTATAGAATTATTTAAATCGGGTAATACATCTGAGACTAGCTTTTATATATATTTTTTAAATCTCACAAAAAACTTTAATTGAATTGAAAATTGTTTTAAGATCCATTTAGACCTAATAATAAGAAAAATACTTAAAAAAATGACATAACTCCTTTTTATCCTAGTGTTGACTTTTCATTTTATGTTATTGGTGACTCAGGCAGTTGTACCCACATGCTGATGAGAGACAATGAGTACCACACCTCTTCCTGGAGTTTTTTGGCTGCCTGTCGGTATTTCTCCAGCTCTGCTCCCTTTTCCTGCAGCTGTCTCCGCAGCTCGTCCAACTCCCTCTGACTCTTGTCTCTGGCCTCATCAACCTGGTTCTGAAGTACATCTGTAGACGCCTCGCACTCCTCTATAATGCTATTCATCTGAGACAAACAAAGAGCTTCTACAGTGAGATAAGTGGACCTCTTTGGGTGTGTGAACAAGACTGGCTCCAGAGTTAAGATAACAGTTTTGAAGGTCTTATTTGGCTCCAAATGTTGCCTTGGGGCCAATAAATAGTCCAGGTCCACCTCTCACCTTCCTCTGCAGTTGCTCCACAGTCCTGTCCTGCAGCCTCCTCACATCCTCTAGCTCAGTTTTAGTCTTCCATAGCTCCTCTATTTGTTTCCTCTCCTCCTTAAGCTTCTCCTTCAGGTCCCTGTGTTCATAGTTTAGCTTGGTTAACTTACCCTGGGAAAAACACACAAAGGAAACGGAATGACTGTGAGCTTCCAAGCAGGGCTAAAAAGACGGTGTAGAGAGGCAAGAAACGTGGAGAGAGGGGATGGCATGCAACAATGTACGTTGTAGTTACATGGTATGCATGTGAGACTTAGGCCACCAAAATTCCACCAAGGGGTTACTCAGAAGCTAACAGCAACCTTGCTTTACCTGCACGTCCTCTAAGCGAGTGAGCAGCGACTGGTTAGACTGACACATCTCCTCCTCATTCCTCCTCACATCTTTCAGCACTTCCTCAACCTGCTGCTTTTCTCTCTAGGGAACAAGGAAAACATAGAACATGGCAGAATAGATCACATCAGTAAGATAAATGTGGATAAAAACATTTAGAAACATAACAATAAAAAGTAAACTACATATGTTACTCTTTTCTCCATAAAGTTTCCCACCTCCAGCTGCTTTTCTCTCTGCTCCAGCAGTCTCTCTGTGGCTTTAGACTCCTGGATTGCCTGACTCAGCTGATCCACCTTGTTGTTCAGCTCCTGCACCTTTCCTCTCAGCTGATCTCTCTCCTGGCTCAGCTCCTTTAACTGCACCTTAGCTGCACTTCTCTCTTCCTCTGCTTCAGCCTTCTCTTGACCCAGCAGAGCACTGCTCTGTGACACAGGACGGAATAATAAATTATGAAACCATGTTTTAGCTTTAGAAAATAAAGAGAAGTAGTAGAGATGCATGTCATGCCCTGTTACCTCTTTAGCCAGCTCTAAATCCCTGAGCAGCATTTCAAGCTCATTCTCATATTCATCCTTCAGAGCGGTCATGTATGTGTCATGAGTCTCCACCTCCTCTTTGAGCGCCCCCTTCAGGGCGCTGAGCTCCCTCTCCCTGCGGTGCAGCATGTCCTCCTGCTCCTCCTTCCCCTGCAGCATCTCCTGAAAGTCCACACGCAGCTGCGCCATTTCCTGACAGACATCCATCAAAATACCACATCACTGCCTAGAGTCCAGTGAAGGAGCTTTACAGCCGCTGTTGATTTGTGAAGTGTATTTTGTTCATGTGGTTTTGTTTACCTCCATAAGGACTTCTTTCTCTGTATTTATCACCTCGGCCTTCTTGGCTTGGTCCAACTCATCGTGCATCTCAGAGAGCTGCTGCTGAAGGTCTTTCATCTCCGTCTTAGATCTCTCTCTCTCTGCCTTCATCTGAGTCAGTCTGACGACATACACAAAAAAGTATGCAGAAAAGACAGATATAATTTTAGTTCCATATTTTACATCAAGGAAAGAAGCCTGCTTAACGTACTTTAAAGTTTTAGAAAGGTGCTAGATAGAATTAGATAACAAAATAAGATATCTGCACACTTAATCCAAATGGTATTTGACCCTGCTTTCGGTCAAATGACTGTCATCAGATCATACATCACAGTTCACTTGACTGACCTTAGAGTATGAGCAGAAGCTTAGTTAAATGAAGTGGAACATAGCATCGAGGTATTCTATTTAGTTCTGCATTTCAAAACCGTCCCATTTAATATCAATGAAAAACATCTGACTTAGTTTGATACACTTGCGACACTAAACACTCAGAGGAATCATTTAAAGGAATAGTTTGACATTTTGGGAGAGTATAGCAGCCCTCATTTAGCTGATAAGATTTGCATATTTTTTACATAGCATAGTTTTCATTGTAAACTTCCTGAATGACCCAGAGGTCAGATTCTTACTCGTGTTTGGTAGACTGAAGTTTGGCCTCGATCTCAGCCAGTCTGTCGCTGAGTTTGCAGAGCTCCTCCTGACTTTTGGCCAACTCTTCCTGAAGTTTCTTCTTCTCTGTCCTGGCCCTTTCACAAGCCTTGGCTAGAGTCTTTTCATTCTGTGCAACACAACAACGTCATCAGTCACAGGAAAAATAAGTGAGTGTTTAAGAGATGAACCAGCAGGATGGGACTGCACTACACCTTAATCTCTGTCTCCAGTTTTTGCTTTAATTCAGACACTTCTTTCTCCAGCGCTGCCTGTTTCTCCTGCAAAAGCTTCACCTCGGCTGCACAATCCTACATATGTGGAAACGCCCAACATTATGGTTAGTTTCAGACCAAGACATTAAATCATGCTAACCAGTGATCAACACTGGCAAACATCTCATCCCAACACACACTTTCTCCTCCTCCTCCACATTTTCAGCAGTCTTCCACTTGACATTGTTGACCCTTTCAAGCAGCTGGGTGACTTTCTTCTGAGTGGTGGAGTCATCATCAGTCGTCCTGAGAAGCAAGAAAAATATTTCACAAACACGCTAACAGTACTGACAGGGTGTAATGATAACATTAAATGTAATCAGTTGCTAAACAAAGACATGGCAGTGCAGGACCTCTCCATGGAGTGAAAGGAAAAGGTGTAACTCTTTTGACGGCGGTTTTTAAACACTCTAGTTCAGCAAATATATTTTTTAAAAGCCACTGATGGATCATAAAAACTTTCCATGTGAAGAAGTTATTTTATCAGTGGAAAGAAGTACATGCTCTGCATTCCTGACAGCTGCGTGAGCACACACAGCTGGAGCAGAACCCCCTTATCTGACTACACTACATGATCACAACTACAAGCTAATCACTAAAATGTGTTGGGTTAAAAAAAAGAGAGAAAGTGTTAAAGAAAACAAATCTTTTCATTTTGGAACTTTGGAGCTGAAAGTGCAAATGCAAACTCATTCATTGAGCCGTTTTAAAGGAATAATTCAACATTTATGTAATATGCTTTTTCGCTTTCTTACCAAGAGTTAGAGCAAGAAAGCAAATAACCATATTTCCCAAAATGTCAAACTATTTCTTTAACTAAAAGTGCTCAGTGCTGAGTGGCACTTACCCATCCTGGAGGTAAGTGAACAGCATTTGTTTTGCTGTGTCTTCAGGTGGGTCTACTGAGAGTTCTTGCTGTCCTTTCAGAAGATCAGGAGTGACCTGTTTAAGGAAAATACAGCAAATAAATACACCCTTTTAAATTACAACTGTGCCCTGGTGCTAATCTCTTTACCTGTGTTTCTCTTTCATCAGTTTCATCAGTATGGTCACTATATAACCTGGAGATGAGGGGTTTCTCTGCTCTGTGAAGTAATTTTGCAGCATGTGGAGACATTGTCTCTTTTCCATGGTGTCCTTTAAGCAGTGTGCTGGGCTTGTTCTCCTCCCTTGCCAAAGAGGCTTTTCCGTCAAGGAGTCGAGCCCTGGCTGACCCCGGAGGATATATCCCACCTGGGGTCTCACCCCTGATGCCCTTCAGAGATGATGCACTGCTGGAGGAAGAGGAGGACGAGGAGTATGAGGGTGGACCGCTGTCCGCGCTGCGCGACCTTCGACACTGCTCTGGGTCCAACCTGTTCCTTGGGCCTGCCCTTCCCCTCCGCTGGCTGCTGTTGAACTGGCTTATTAGCTTCCCTACAGATAGGAAGGAGTCTGTACCCACCGAGTTTGGGGACCTTGCAGGGGCTTGTCTACATGAGGAAGGTGTCTTGTTCTGGGCCACCTCACTCTGGTCTTCCACTGTGCCCTCAGCAGGCAGAGGGATCCTGGGTTTGGTCACATTAGCAGTCTCAGAAGGAAGGCCAGTGTTTAGCTCTCCAGGTTGAGCAACTGAAACTGCTGAATGAAGGACTAAGTTCAGGTTATTACTTTCAGGGTCATAAGGTCTCAGAATCTCTGGGTGTTTCTGATAATGAAATGTGGAGGAGGTTGCAGTCCTCTGTGACTCAGAGAGAGAATGTCTTTCATCCACAGACCTCCTCACCATGCCAGGATTGTACCCCGCCTGGTGAGTGATGACTGAGATGTCCCGATGGATCTCCTGGCCAGAACTGTTCAGAACCACGTAGGGTTGACCTTTAATCCCTTGGATCTGCACCCTGACTCCAAACAAGTTGTCCTGGCTGCCTCTGGGACTGTGTTGCTGTATGCAGCTCTTCTGTATCCTGATATCCGGTGAGCCACTCAGTCTGTGAGACTCCATCGTGACTCCGCTAGATTAACAGATGAACTGGTGAAAAAACAAACCGACATGTTAAAAATGACACTGAAGGAGGCTGTCAGACCCTGCATGGGAATTGTAGAATCAGAGGTTAGTGTTTACACAACATTGGAGCAGGGTCACAGCCACACTGGGACACAATGACACACATCCAGGGAGCTCCTCACACAGCTGCACTCAGCCGACATGAAGAATAAATGGACACTGACGAGAGCCTGATATTGCTGTGCAATGAAAACAGCTCCTCCTGTGTGCTCATGACAGTGTACTATTGTATAACTGCATGACGACTACAACTGGCCGGGGTCTCCAAGTCGTCATCCACTTCATGGTATGGACATGGACACTTGAGGAAAATGTTTGTCATCAAATATTTTATTGTGAGCCACAAAAACAAAGGAGGTGTTGTGCAGCAGACAAAACGGTATCTTCTTAAGAGCACTATCCTGATGGCTTTAATTAATAATACAACAGTTTGCAGATTATTTACAATAATAATAAAAAATTGCCTATTGGTACCACTTTCTAATAAGGCACATTTGAAGGTTTTAAAGTTTTAGGTTCTATAATTGTTTTAATAATGTTATTAATGTTTTATAGATCAGTTATTAAGTCATTAACGAGAACAACTTTTGGGTTGCCAGGTTGTGGTAAATCCTCCTCCAGCATTGCTTTGACACTTGCTTTGTCTTTGTAGCTGTTTGACCACCAAAATCCATTTTTTACCAACTTTAGGTTACTAACATCGGCTACTTAACAGTCATACAGTCAATTCAAGAGCTAAAATGACAAACCCAGTGTCATGGTGGACGAGGATTTTGTACAACTTGGCAACCCAAATTATGTTCTTATTAATAGATTATAACTGTTCCATGAAACTTTAGTATAATATTTATTAATTATTAGTAATGCTACTAGTTACAGCATATAAACCTTTAATAACGTGTGCTTTATTAGAAAGAGGAACATTTTAGTCCAAATCAAGTTCCTATGCATTTGTCCAATAGCCTATAGGCTATATAAAAGGGATTTTTCTTTTATTATTTTTATTATATTGGCATCACACTTTTGAACACATTTTTGAAGTTTCACTGTTGATGAGTGAATCCCATGCAGGTAGGCTGTGAAAATGTGCTGGGGATCTGCGTTTTTCCGGTTTTACTAAATAAACTTTACATCACCCTTTTAACAGTAAACAAAGTCTAGCCTACAGTTTGCGAAAACATATACTGGCACATTAAATTAAGGTTAATTAATCTAAGGAACATCAATCAAAAAGTCTATCACACAAAAACTGTAACTTTATACTCACAGATGAAGAAAGAAGATGAAAAAATACCTCAGAGTATCAAAGGCTACATTAAGATCCTTGAACTCACCACTGAGCCCCGCAGATACACTACAAGTCGCTGTAGAAGAATATCGTGTTGTTATTTTAAGGAAGCATGCGTTGTAAAGACATCGATCTGAGCTGAAATTTACCAGCTGTGTTCCCCGTCTGAGTAGTTTTGAACAGAGTCCTCCTCCTCCTCCTCTGTGGCTTAACGCGTCCTGCCTCCGCCCGGACACGATCCCTGTCCCGCTCAGAGAGGCGTTCACTGCCGCCTCTGTGTCAGATATTCAATCCATATGACTTTCTGTAGCTAAGTGCTTAATATGCTGACATATATATGGATTTATAGGAAACGAAAAATTATCAGAACAATAGGACCATTTATTACACTGTAACAGAGTGATTTTAATCCACTGAACTGTGTATAGAAGGAAATATGACTAACAAAGACTGTTAGAGGGATGAAGGAGGTTAAAAGTTCCCATAACAGTTTAAGATCACCTGGAGAGACGATTGCAGATGTTTGTTGTTTAGGAGGCCTAGTAGCTTACTGTTAGCTTTGAATATTCCTAAACCGTCACTGGTCCTGTAAAAATGATTTTATATGTTTTTATTGAACAACACATTAGAGGAAAGTGGCAGTAGTTGTCCTGTGACATATTTAGGGTTTCAGTTGGACTTTTCTGTGTAAAAAACATGTTAATGTGGGGATAATGGTAAAAAGATCCTCATCAAATACTTATTTTGGCTCATTCGGGTGCCCCCGAGTTACATCTTTGTATGATGGCCTTGGATAAATGTTTTTTTCTGTACTGGTTTCTGAATAGGAGCCCTTCTATAAATAGACCACAAGCTATGTGAAAGTCCTTTATTGGAGAGTTGACAGGAGAGAACTGACAAGAAATGAAGGGAGAGACAGGGGGATGACGGGCAACAAAGATCCATGCAGAGTCAAACCTAGGATGTTTCGATTACATGGTCAGCCCCTTGAAAAGTCCCCTTTATAGGTGACCTTGACTCTGGGCCATTTTTTAGATCGTAAATGTGTAGTGTTTAACAGCAACTTTGTAAAAACCTGTTTCTTTTAGCTGATGTAGTTTGTAATGTTTGGTCTTTGCTGTCATACAGCTCAGGCTTTACTAAACGTGTTAAAGCTACATTGTATCATTTTCAGTTTTTGTGATCAGCAACAACTATTTTGTTTCTTTTAGAACTTTGTACTTCACATTCATTACCTTGATAATTTTGGCTTTTTTTACTTTCCTACCCCATTAATCATCTCACAAATCCCCAGATTTGTCTCGTGACCGTTCGGAGGGAGGGGCCCGACCCCTAGGTTGGAAACCACTGGAAAAAAACTGTAACGAAAACTAGCTGCACATGGACTAGCTGCAACAGTTAAATGACAATAACAATCTAACAATGACTACAACCTTCTTATAATGTAGTTTATGATAATTTATAAGTCACAAAGGCCAAGCACTTTTACTTTTGATACTTTAAGTGCATTTTGCAGATAATATTTAGGTATTTTTCCTTAAGTACACTTTTGAATGCACTTATAATGGAATAGTTTTACATTGTTGTATTAGTACTTTCACTTATTCCTACACTATGCTGTATGTATACAGTACAGTAGGTGTGTGTGCATGTGTTTTACTGAAAGATATTACAGAACATACAGACACACACTATTTGAAAAAAAGACATTTATTGCTACATTATCATTTTGACATGCCTTTGGGCTACTTCAAACTGTACACGTACTGTACATATTATGATATTATTCAGATTATGTTTGATTATTATTTGTTATTTGTTTAGCAGTGTGATAAGCAAACAAGACATCAATTATTCTGGAATACTGTATTGCTCAGAGCATGAACTGTGGCTACATCTAGTGAAACTGCACAAGGGTTTTCTTATATAAAAGTAAATAGAGACATTATGAAATTCACAATATTTGTATAAAAGATAAGTTACATAACTTATAAAAAAAAAGAGTGTAATGTTCTATTAAAAACTCAAACATGCAAAAAGCTTGGACTATGTCTGAAGAGCAATAATTACACTGAGAAGAAGGATTCTGTCCACCAGCGTATCAAGTGTAATCCTGTCGACAGTGCTACAGTATAACACATATTTGTAACAAATATACAAATGACAGATAATGCCCACATGTTAAAGAACATTCTCGGAGATCTGTTCATTCACAGAATGGTCAAACTCCCACACACACACACACACACACACACACACACACACACACACACACACACACACACACACACACACACACACACACACACACACACACACACACACACACACACACACACACACACACACACACACACACACACACACACACACACACACACACACACACACACAGGAATGTCAGTCCTCTGAGCTGGTGGAAATCACGAGTGTACCTGGTAAATAGTGATACACTGTCATAAACATATCTGGATCTGCCAAAAAATCTAAAACTGCAGATGACACCTCATCACTACTGGGTTTCTTCCTTTCAGATATATTCAAAAACGGACAGATAATCAATAAATATACAAAATATGTACAAAACATCTGCAGCTTACAATGCATTTGTCTGTTACAAGTTAAGTTTAGGCACAAAGTTAGAAGTCCGTTTGGGAAGCGGGGAGATGATTGTTCAACTGAGAGGTGGACACCTTCCACTCTGGTCCAAATTTAGAAGAAACACTGGATGTCCAAAACAGCCGGACGCTTCCTGGGATGCACTTCACGCAACATCTGTACATCAAAGACACAGAGATAATTACAAAATGAGACTTTTCATATAAATATTATTACAGTAATGTTCAACAACAATATTCTTAAAAAAAAACAAAAAAAACATATTTTCTGTTGGCTAAAAAACATATAACATGCATCTATCATTTTGGAAAATGCTTATCACAGATGTATAACTGTTTACGTGACTGTAACTGCAAAAGTGAATGTTTCCTACTTGATTGCTGGATTTGCAGTAGTTATTATTAGATGCTCAGAGGTGGCCCATGGGGTTTGCTGGGTCTGTCAGGCTGGGATGGAAAGCGAGATGCATGGACTGTGGATCAGTCATGACTGCAGACGCCTTCTCTTCCTCTCTTCTCCGCAGACACGCTGCCTTCGGGTTCAAGTTCCTCTCTGTGGGATTCAACAATGGGTTAGCATTTGACTAAATAAAGAAGTTAAAGACATGTACCCCTTTGTAATGCAGATTCAGGAATTTTTGTTCTGGGGAAACCATTTGAAAATACCTCATGAATTCTGCTTTGGATGTCGACTTTTCTGTCATTATTAATCTTAGTGTATCACCAATTATTGTGTCATAGTGGCTTTAAAGCAGCTCTAATCAATATTTGTATATTACTGATCAATTTGACTACATGTATTGTAAAATATGTCACTCGTGACAAACCCACGGACAATGCACCAGATTTCTCTCAGTTTATTGTTTTCATTTTACGGCTCGCAATTTTAATGTTTTGGCTCTCTCAGCTCTCATCAGTGTAGTTTTGGGTGAAAAGGCCCACTGTACACTACCTGCCTAGCATCAAACAGCAAACAGATGAAGTTAGTGACTAGCTGGTGAACAGTTTTTTTCATGATATTTCCCTCAGGAGTTGGTGGGCAGAGCTAAAACTTACATTCATCAGGTGGATATGATTTCTGCTAATTGTGTAAAAAGCCAACTGTGTTGCCCTCAAGGTTTAAAAAGATATTTCACTCTGGATAAACTGTGACTAAAAACATGTTTAGAGTCTGTAACCAACTGGTTACTGTCCTACACTAACTCCCAAACCCTTATCTTCACTCTCTACATTATGTATTTGACTTGACATAGAAACATCTTAGGATACACTGACCTCTGACTTGTTGTTCCAGGCTAAGGATCACTGCCACGGCCTGGTGCAGCACCAGCAACTTGGTCTGTGGCTTCTCACTCTTCAGGTGCAGCTGGCACATGTGACCTAGCTCCTTAAAGGCCTCGTTGATGTCCCGCACACGCAGACGCTCACGGGCGTTGTTGGCCATCCTCCTGTCGCGCTCACGTTCGGCCTTCTGCTCCGGGCTCAGATCCTCATCCTCATGGATACTACAACATGAATCGGATTTAAATGAGAAAACACTGGTAAGGATGCTAATTAACAGTTACAGATTTAACTGATGTAAAAGCTTCAGTGGATCACACATAAGAGTTGAGTTATTTTGTGGGTCTCTCTGCCCTCTGCTGGTCACTGAGCTGACATCATGTAATTGAGTCTCCTATTGTCATCTGTGATACCCTCATTTGTTCTGTGAAAGGGGCTTACATAGTACATTGACAAAATGCTAATGTAATCAAGGGCACATTTATTAATAATTAATCCATGAGTGTATTTATTTTTGAAACTTTTTGTTTTTTGCACATCTCTACTCTGTCAATAACTATAGATATTTAAGAGATGCACTTTTAGTCAGCTTTTTATAATTATTTTCAATCATTGTCTCATTAATTTGAAAAAGAAACCAAAACAAAGAAACATGTCCAGTAGAAAAAGTGTTGCTGGACCATCGTTTACATATGCCAACATCGATTTCCCTCAACTAGATTATAGATCTAAAAAAAAGAAAACATGGTTTGTCCTTAAGTGACCTTTGAAACTGGAGACACCAGGACGTACACTCAAATTAATATGTGAGATTTTCAACAGTCTGGCTCATCTAGACTAAAAAAACAATTAATAATTAATAAATCTAAAATGCCATCCTTCATCATCAACGATTAAGTCTGATGTCACAGATGGAGCTGAAAACTATCTGCTGATTAATTGATAGTTGATAAAACAGAAAATTAATTGGCAATTGAGTGAGTGATGTGCAACTGAATGCAAACATTTGTTAAATTAATTTATTAAGCAAAAAAAAAAGTAAAACACTCCCTATTTCCAGCTTCTCAAATGTGAGGATTTGCTGCTTGTGTAATTTGAATATATTTTGGGGTTTTGGACTGTTGGTCAGACAAAGCAAATATTTAATATCACACTGGCATCTGGGAACTTGTAACAGGTTTTTTGATTAATTGAGAAAAATAATCGGCAGATTATTCAGTAATGAAAAAAGTTGTCAGTTGCCATTCTAGTTACAAATAATACAAGTGCAGTGAAAACTCATCCTATACTGCATGTTGCTCTTATACTGAGGACAGTGGTAGGATACCAGTAGTATAAAAAGACTTATTTTGGCACCCCTTGTGTTTTGAAGATTTCTTTCTGATAACCCCACCACCAAAATACACCTTTCAATGATTTATGTCTTAAGCATTCACTGTATGTCATGCCAGCTCCTCTTTTTTTCCTCATTTAATTTACTGCAACATGAAGAAGAAATATGAGGCAGAGCTAAACAGGCTCGCTTGGACACAGCTGCCCTTCACAGCAGGGGTTCTGACAGACAGTGTTTTAAATTAGTGGAAACCGAAAGGCAAGAAGGCTCTAATACTTGCCTTTGAGTGAGGGACTTTTATTTTGAAATCTGCTGTACTATTTTACTGTAACAAAATACATACATATATATTCATAATTATTTTTTAATGAATCATGCAAACCACAATTATTTTAGCACAGTGAGTCTTCAATGATCACACTGAACTAGTTTTTCCAACCAGGGGAATGCTGTTTTTTTCCTACTAAGTAGAAAAGCAGGAAAGTGGTACTGTTTACCTGTTACATCCGCTGTTTTCTCCTTGTGTTTTGTGTTCGCTCTCCTCATCTGATCTCTGGCTGTCAGAGCTGTGACTGTGATTGGTGTGCATCATCTCTTCCCTGTGCCCACTTTCCATTTTCAGCTCCAGATTACTCTGAACTCCCAGACCTCCTGTGGGAGATCACACATAATTAAGAACATATACAGCATACATATTAAAAATGTGAGATCTCTTAAGTCCTAATGGCTCAAAGGTTCAAACGTTCAGATAAAAGAGGTGAAATATATGAATGTAGCAGCCTTTACCTCCACTTTGCATGAGCTTAAGAGTGGCCCTCTGTCTGGCTGAATATGGGTGGCCATTTTGTGTGCGGTTCTGGAAGGCTGAGTGGTTGTTGTTCATATTGACGGCTTCAACCTTTATGACACACAAAAAAAGGAATGAGATATTAATATGTTCATAAGACAGCGAGCCTGGCTCGGTCAGTCACATACAACTTTTAGATCCAACCAATGACAAATAAGTCACAAAACCAACATCTGCCTCCTCATTTCCGGCGTAATACTGGGTAGATCTCTCTCTCTCTCTCTCTCTCTCTACAGAATTAATTTAATCTCAGACAATCTTAAGCCTTCCCTTAAAACTACTATATACTCCCTACACATATCACTAATTCTCTTCAGGAATGATTCACTTTGGACAGACACATCATTTGGAAAAATAAAAGTGAGAGAATTTAATACCCCGCCTCCCCCAAAGGATTACACTAAAAATCCTTTCCATATATACTTCCACTCCAGCTGGGCCAAAATCCCCATGTCTGCTGAAAGGGAAACATGCTGGAATGGGAACTGCACAATACAGGCGTCCCCCATCACCCCACAGTGGAATTAGAGTCTGCACATAGTGAGCACTCTCCATACAAGGGTGACGCGTCACAGCGCTCTCCCATTGTGCTCAGTTTCCTATTTCAAGGACAACAACCTTTACATGAGGAAAACATGCAGACATAGCGGGTGGAAAATTCCTGAACACACACACACACACACACACACACACACACACACACACACACACACACACACACACACACACACACACACACACACACACACACACACACACACACACACACACACACACACACACACACACACACACACACACACACACACACACACACACACACACACACACACACACACACACACACACGTGTCAAAGGAAGAGTTGCTAACCATGGCTGAAGTGTGGCAGGTGAGCGGTAGAGTGCTGGCAGATACCAGATGGCCGTGGAGGTTCTGGTTTAGCAGGCCGTGGATGTCAGTGGGTAGGCCGGCTGTGGGGCCCACAGCGTGGTTCCTCAGGACGTGGATCACATCGTCCAGTCTGTCTAGTCGGTCCTCCACCTGAGACTGCAAACAAAATGTTTTTTGTAGCATTTGCCAATCTGGACACAGTTTTTAATATCCTCTGAGTTAAAGATGAGACATTTTGTTTTAACAAATTGCAGCTCTATAGTTCAATATTTTGAGAACTAGCATTATTTACATTCTTGCCAAGAGGTATCTGACAAAATCAATACCACTCTCATGTCTGTGCATTAAATATGAAGCTACACCCAGCAGCCAGTAAGCTTAACTTAACAGGCTAACCCAGTTTCCAGTTGTAATGCTAAGCTAGGCTAAGCTAAAGTACCAATCTTCTCTGCCAACTCTTGGCAAGAAAGCAAATAAGCCTATTTTCAAAAATATGAAGCCATTTCTTTAAGGTTACCATCATTCCAAAAAAAATTCAGTCCACACACTTTATGTACAGTGCAAACTGTAAGTTTAGTTTTAGTTTTCCTTGCTTTGTAGCCATTTGCAGTCTCTTCTGGGTGTTTGCTGCGGAGTATAAAATTATTATATTGGTATTTTTTATAATAGTCCAAATTCATGTAGGTATGTGCACATGTAGGTATTTGTTTGAATATACTTTTATTTAATATATTTATTTTTAGGTTTTTTTATACAGGAGTATTTATTTCTTGTCTTTCGTACTTTATTGCATTTTTTTCCTTATTATATTTGCTGCAATGCTCGCATGAGTTTCATTTATTTATATATCCATTAATTCATGACACAATACTAATTTTAACATCAGGCATGTGATATCATATTAGGTCTTTACCAATGATATAAGTGAAGACTCATAGTGTGGTGACACTGGTGCCTGAACTGAACTCCGGGGCCACATGTTGGTACCTGAGAGGAAGAAAACAACCAAATTAAGACCATAAAAGGTTTGGAAAATACAGAATGTAAATAATATTTCACTCTGGGCAGCAGCTACAGCAGCATGTGTTACTCTAGTTTACCTGCAGTTTCAGCTGCGTTGGGCAGCGGAGACGGAGACCTCACTGGTGTGGACGAGCTGGAGGGGAAGCTGCTGCTGGTGTGATCGGGGGAATAAATCTGGCAGCAGACAGGGAGAGAGAGAGAGAGAGAGAGAGAGAGAGAGAGAGAGAGAGAGGAGGGGGAAGGGTGGAGTGTGAGTAAGGCATGGATCATTTTAAAAGCACAACTTGTCATTTCTGTGTAGGGTTTTACAGCTGCTGCCACAGCCTTTGGAGCAGGCTCGTAACCTGAACTAAACTCATCAATTCTGGTCATTTTACTAGTCGGCAGCCAATAAAAAGTCCAGCAGCACGAGAGTAGCCCTACATTAATATGCACTAGTCTGTTACAGGCAGGGACAAGCCACTATTTTCTTTTTGCATTATGCAGCTGGGGCTCTCAGGGCTTTGCTTTATGCTCTGATCTGACTGTTTGAACATAACATGGCATAGATGAGCCGGGCTAATTGGATTAAGGTGGTGCATACTTACAGAGGCCAGAGCTTTGCCCAAGGTATCGCCCGTCTGTGATCCTCCTGACACATGTCCCTTACTCCCTGAGACTGAAACCAAAAAAACACCAATTGTAAGATATTACAATAAAGAGCAGATTAACTAGAGCTGAAATAAGCAGTGAAGATTATATTCTCCATTTCCTCACCTGTTGAATTCTCTGAGGTGTTGATTGACGGAGTGTGTGACGCTGTATTGTTGCGGTGAAAAGTGGACATTGGTGGGAGACCCCTGTTCATGTCAGCAGCCATCACTGAATGTGGGGAGTAGTCCTGAACAGTAAGCAAACACACATTACAGTCAACAGGGGTTAAACGGTGCTGTGCTGTCAAGATCCAAGGTCCTGGAGGTAAATCTCACCAGGTGGCTGTGTTGTGGCGGCTGCAGGCTGCTGTGTCTCCCCGGCTGTGTTTGGTGGGTTGTGGCTGCTCCCAATGCACCTTCATAGCCCTGCTGGTTCAGCCCATTTACAGCATTCCAGATGTCAGGCGAATTGCTCGTCCCCTCTGAAATAGATAACAATATGTTATAGCCGGCACTGGAGCAGCATCTCAAGCAGCAGTTAAAAATCATAAAGCTCTACAGCAGCCGATCAGTCAATCAATGGCTGGGAAATGTTAATTTATATAACTGATGTGACAATCTTTGTCTGAGCTCTGAGAATCATAGGCAATGTGCAGTTTTTAAAGGCTCTTTAAATTTGATACTCACATTTCAATGTAATCTTAATTCTATTTTCATGCCATTGTTTGAATAGTTCTTTTAGGTGGTTCTTAAGACTAAAATATATAATAAACAACTATTGGATGGACTGCCATTAAATTTCCAATTCATGGTCCCCAGAGGATGAATCCAAGTGACTTGAGGGGATCCTCTGACTTTCCCTCTTGCGCCACCATGAGGTTGACATTTGTGGTTTTAAGTGAAATGTCAACAGCTATTGGATGCATTGTAGTCAAAGTTGGTACACACATTCATTTCTCCCTAAGAATGTTTGTTGATCGTCTGATTTTTTATCTAGCACCATCATCAGGCCAAATTTGAATTACTTTGGTTTATGACCAAATAGTTGATGGCTGTTTTGTTATCCCTAAAAACTCATATAGTATTTGTATATGTATTTAGATGCCACCATACTAAAAGGGATGATAGGTTTGAGTTGCTGAACCAAAGCAGAATGATTCTTATTATAGTCATTGCCCCGCTACTAAAATAATCATGGTTGTTGAGCTCACCAAAGAAGGTGCTTGCGAACACATTGCTGTGGGCCTTGTTGGACGAATGTGAAGATGAGTTCTGGTTGATGTCGTCATTAGTGGGAGACTGCCCATAAACCTAAGGAGAAGAGCTTGTTTAAGGCATTGTCAACTTTGAACCACGACATAATGTACACAAACAATATTTTTCTGTGTGTCTGTAATACTCACACCAATCTTACTGACAAAAACACATGAATATTGTGAGTGTGAGCTAAAGCAACAGTATTACAGAAACAAAACAGAGAGCTGATGCACACTTAGAGCATTTGCGATAATCCATAAGCTGCAGATCCATGCACCTCCTCATCCGGATTTACCATGAGAAATCCCTGCCCTAATCATGATCAGGTTTGGCTGGCTTCAGAAGACTGAGATACAATTTCCTCCCAAATAAAATTGCATTGCAGGCCTTCTTCTATTGTGTCCTCAGAAAGAAACGAAACAGAGAACTGAGTCTCACCTTAATGACCCCAAATAAAAGGAAATATAGTAAACAGATCTAAGAATAATGTTTTTTTTTTAATCTTTTAATTGTAAAGCACAAGGATAGAAACTACAAATATGCAGACAAAACACACCAACACATGCTCACTCACTCAAACCCACCAAGAGGTCTGGGCTGCACCTGCACCTCCCTCGATTGCTTTGATGTGCCCCAGGAAATGAAAATAAACCTCCCTGCACAGCATCAATGGGGTGTCAGTTACCCGGACAACAAGTTCTGTAAAGCAGGCTATTAAAGACTCTCTTGAGTATGCACATGCACACACACACACACATGCGCGCACACACACACACACACACGCGCACACACACATGCGCGCACACACACATGCGCGCACACACACCCCTGGTTGGCATGAGTCCCATGGTGATTGTGGGCTTGGCCAAACAGAGGAGCCCCTGCCGACACTGGGCCCGTCTGAGCCGCCATGGGCAGCATATGGCGAAGGATAAAGCCAATTGTCCTCCTTACCATCAGCATAGCAGGCGACCCGTTAATAATGGTCACACCCCCGCCCCAGCACGCCCTCTCTGGCCCCCGTTGGAGAGGGGTCGTCACCATGGCATCCTCTTTTAGCATAGCATTGATTTAGGAACCATCAATCACGGCATCACAAATGATAAGGGATTTTTTTTTCAGAAAATAAAAACCACAACTAAGGGAGAATTTAAATACTATATAACCTTCATAGTTGCTTGAAATACTTATTTTAAACATGTGTCCTTTTTGGGCAATCTATTAGTTGCATTTTAAAAGTTATTTTGATATCTAAAATGAAAAACAACAATGTACAAAAAAAGAAAAACCAGCTATATTATTTTCCCATTGTACTGTAAATGTACACAGCATTACCATGCTAGATGAGTGAAATATCAACTTGCTATTCAGGGCCTATGCTGTGCTCCATCACGGCCAACTCCAGCCACATGCAACCAATTTTCTGCCTCTGTGATCCACGATGTCTGGATATGGTTAGTCTCACAGAGATCAAAGCTGCCTTTGATAATGGCAGCAGCGGTGGAGGGACTGCTCCAACATAGCAGGGTTAAATCAAATAGAAATAGAAGCAATCTGCTTCATGTCAAGATGTTTGCTGCTGCTAGGCTTGACTACATGGTGCTTTGCTAACAGGAAGTCTTCACCGGTGCATTTCAACATGAGATTGTTAAAACCACAAGTGAGTGAGGTGTTACTGAACATTATTTTCAGTGCTGTGCATGGTGAGTTGTTATAAGTTGTTTGATTCGTAGCTAATTATGATTTTGATTCTCAGAAAATAAACATTTTCAACTTGGTTTAAATGCTTTTAATGGGGAACCAAACAAACAAGTGACCAATGGGCAACTCACAGAGAGTTTTACCTTGTTCTTGCACTACTGAAGTAAGAACAAGAATAAGCTTACATACCATGTACACACAACTCTTCAAGGAAGTAATAATGACACATTCCGCACAAACAGACATGACCTCCCCAAAACACAAAAACCTCACACACACACACACACACACACACACACTATGATTCAGCCAGATAAAACAACCTTACATCCCAACAAATGTTCTGTGCAGAGTAGGAAGCATCCCCACCAACTCTGAAAGGCCTCATTAAAAGGTATATGCAAATGAGAAAATGTTAAGTTACAATTCTCTTAACTTTTATACAGGTTGCACGTGAATGAATTTCCTCCTGATGCAACATTTTGGATGTCAGTTAGATAACAGGCTCTTCAACCAGTATTACAGTAATGGATAAAGCTGGAAACCAGTGTTTCATTATGCAAGTCAACAAACAAACAAACAGACCATCTGAGAATACCATCAAAGAGTATCATCACCAAACAAACTGACAGTTCCCTGTGTCCTCTGAAAATAAAACATAAATGTATATAATGTACTCACTGGTTTCATGTTGTAGCAATACATCAATGAGTTGTTGCCTGTGCCAGAGACAGGATGAGCACAGTACATAACTCCGTCTGGTTCAGTGCAAGGCTCCAAGCTCTCAATACAGTCCACAAGCAGCTTGTCTGTCCGTGTCTTCACTCATGTGGATGTAGTCCACATGCACTCCTTCCCCTAACCTACCCCTGCTGGTCATGCAGCTACCCGCAGACAACTTATGCAAATAAGGGCTGGACCATTCCAGGCAGCAGAGAGGGGTGGCCAAGGGTTGATGCGATTATTGTACTACAAGCCTGGTCTAGAATATTATAAGCAATCTTTTTTTTATTATTTTATTAAAGAGAAGTCTAAAAATAAACATAGTCAGGCTGTAGTGTTTGGTGTGTGTTGATTATTAAGGAGTATGTTTGTGCAAAATGGCATCATTAAAATATCTTGTAATTATCAGGGAATTCCCCACCGACGCATGATCAAACACCTTGACCACACCAGGGAAAAGAAAAGAAAAGCCATAACCAGAGTGGGTTATACATTTTGTTGTTCAGCTGTCATCATTTTCCTATGACATCCTATGTTGGTGTAAAATCATATGCAAGCAAGCTCAGAAATCCCTGTAAGCAGTGATGACGGTGACGATGATTATCTCCTGTTAGGCAGGTAGAGGTTTCCAGTAAACAGAGGCTACCACACCCCTTTCTGACCTACATGTACAAATAGATCCAGATCTTTAGTTTGTAGGCATGTGTGGCGTGTTGAGCTCCATAGTTATTTATACATAGCCTGCCTGGGTGCTGTGTTAATGTAAAACACTTAAACAGTCAGACTTCCTGTGATAAGTGAAATCCACTGTCCGCTGCCCTGGTGCTGAAACTGACAGTGACCTACTGCATGTGCCAACACACCACTAAGATTTATGATTTCATAGGAAGTCCACTGTTCATTTTCAAATACTTGAACAGCCAGAATAGATTATGTGTAAACCATACAAGGAACTGACCTGCTTTATTTGTGCAGTATTCTCTGTATGTTACATAAACACAATTTGCCAGAGAGGGAAAAAAAACACTGCAGTTGGCATGATGCTCAGTATGCCACACTGTCCTGGCAAGGCATTTTGTCCTAGAGAGACCTCACAAGAATCCAATCAAATAATTCCTACTGAGACATCAGCCCAGTCTTTATCTTGAACTCGTTCTCTTACTAACCCTCCAGTGTTTACACTGAAGCCGCATGGGACTGTTTGTAATGTGGAATCTTTCCATAACATCTATTTCTATTTAGGTCATTAGCAAAATGCATGTTGTGCTTCCCCAATGTATGACTTTTAATGCACAGCTAGTGCAGTTTAAAAATAGTCAACTTATGTTTGTAAAAAAAAAATATTTACCACTATATTTATGAACCAACAGTGTTTAGGAAGATATCCATCCTGTTATTTAAGCAGCATGATCATAATAAGAAGTCCTTCATCTTCAACAGAACAATAATTTTTGGACTTTTCCTTCTTTTTCTAGGAATAGTGTCTCTCCTACAGTTATTATTGTTTTCACTAAGTTAAGATGCAGGTTATAAAGGCAAATTGTCCTTAATGCAGGTGCCTTTAGCCAAAAATGAATAACAAAATTCATTTACAAATGTTCCAGGAACACCAGTGGCTACTGAATGACCTTTTCCTCTGACAGAGATCAGTTCTCCTAAGAATGCATAACACACACTCACGCACACGCATGCACACACACACACACACACACACACACACAGACACACATCTTGGGTAAATGATCCAAGAGCAAATATATACAGTCCCCTAACCCTGAACTTTGCATCAATCTTAGTTAATTGCAGTCTTGTCAGGAGTGCGATTATTCAAACAGGTAATGCAAATGTTAATGAGTTCAAATTTGCATATCTTTATTTTCCCATGGTTGAAATGTCATTGGTTATGACGCTCTACAATGAAGAATGTCACTCCTGATGGCCCCCTGATACGTTGTTGACCATTAGGAGGCCAAAAAGGAGCAACTGAAGGGGATAGTGGAGAAATAAAGAAGGAGCCATGCTTAAAATAAAAGAAAGGAAAAATGAAGACTTTTATGTGCAAAAGAAATAAAAACACATGCACAATATCACACCATCACTGCAGCCCTCAGTTATAAAATTCAATTATTGCAGAATATATTAGTGAAACGAAAACAATCTATATTGGTGTGGCCCAACAATAAGAACACAAAGAAAGCATACACCCATTTGCAGTCTGAAGTAATGGTTGTCCTTTTACTGTAAGATATGCTGTTGTGCATACTACGGCTGCAACACACATTTCAAGTGTTGCTGGCATATTGCTCATCGTCATGCGCCTGATTTGACATGGCTTAAATAACTATCTTCCTGCCAGTGATTGGCATTCACACAAGAAGGGGTGAGTGGGACTGGGGAGCAGATGGTGACATTCCACATGACCAAACTGATCAATCAGCATGCTGAGGCGCAGGTGCAGCACAGGCGGGCAGCACCACACCATCTATTTCACCATCTACAGGGCACAAACACATGGGCACCAATCGTGGCACCCTGAGGGTCTGCATGCTCCTCTGTCCCGCTGTGCCAAGGTTGATGACATCAGAATTTCCCATCCGCTCTTCCACAGGACGCCAAGAAAAAAAGGGAAAAAAACACTGTATAAAATTTGCAATGACAGCCCGGCCTGGGATAGGTTGTGTAAGTGACGTCAAAGCCAGGGACTCCCATATTTAATTGTGGTACTGAAATGATAAACCAGATGGAAACATGGCTTACCTACACATTTTGGAATTAACAGTGTTATTTATGGGACATGACATCAAAACAGTATTTGAGGGGTAAAATGTCTAAAATGTCTTCCTTATTGCAGGCACACTGTGGATACTTTAAAGCACCCCCATCCTAATATTCAGGTTGAGCATTTGCAAAAAGATAACCTTTAGCTTTTATTAATCTGCAGATTGTTTTTTTCAATTACCGGTAATTGCCTCAATTAATTAAGTTATTACAAAGCCTATCATCATTTACCATAACCCAAGGTGATATATTATGACAAATTGCTTTTTTTTTTGCCCATAAAGAACATTCTCATGACACCAAGTTTCCTTAAAACATGAAAAAAACAAGCTGCCAGTTAATGTTCTGTTAATGGACTAATCAATTAATCGATTAATCCTTTCAGCTCTAGTTGCATAGTTCCTATCAATTTAAACAATGAATCCACTGAATGAATAAATAAATGAATCCAATGAGCACTTGCATGCTTGAACTAGAAGTAGGTTACCAACAACAGTCGTGCTGATTTTGCCAGACAAATTAAAATAGTTTGGATTATACTGTACATCAACCATATGCTTTTCTTAAACAGTATTATGTTTCTACTAAAGCAATTCATACAGAAAATATCTGTAAATAATTCCCTTGAGCGGACATGTCAGTGATTGCATCTTAATAGCAAACTACTACTGAACCTACTACACAGAGGTAGGCATACAGAGAGAAGTGTGTTGGCGGTGGTGTTTGATACCTGCTAGCGTGACTCTGTGCTGAGGATCTACTGTATCTTCAGGATAAGACCTGAGCATGGCACGCTGATCTTAAAGTCTGGCCTGAGTGCAGGAAGAAGTGGGGGTTGTAAGAGGATTGGAGCAGCCATGGCTGCACAGTGCACGTGAGAGCCAGACTCACCGACCTCTGCACCACGGTGACCTCCCTGTCCCACATTCACCAGTTCCTACGAAGACGAAGGTAGCTTTAGGTCACTGCCGGTCTAATGTGTGACCTGCTTGATTTCCAGGGAGCAGGTAATGAAATCAGTGCTAGAGAGCAATTAGTGTGTTTAAATGTGCTATATTAACAAAATGTCCAGAATATTAGCTTTAATTTAAATAAACATTGTTGGGCTCTTGATGATCATCCTGAGTGGGTGGTTATGGTCAGCTTTTTCTTTATATATATTTTATGTATATATTTTGGGCTTTTTTCCACCTTTGGTTGATAGGACAGCTAGGTGAGACAGAGGTGGAAGACATGCAGGAAATCGTCACAGGTTGGAGTTGAACCCTGGACCTCTGCGTCAAGGCATAAACCTCTCAGTATATGTGCGCCTGCGCTAAACACTGGACCAACCCAGCCACACTGCATTATATATTTCTCATTATATTTATATATGTCTTTGAATTTTAAGTAGCCTGTATTTAAGTTTAAGGGAGAAAAGATTTGCAGGTGTTTGGCAAATATGGCACAGCATAGTGTGAAATGATTCCTCTAAAAAGTAACAATTTGAATAATCAAGCAATGTACACATGACTCAGAACTAAGTATCTACATTGAGGAGATATTGTAAATTGTTACTGTGTCATATTTGGCTATATAGGTAGAAATGGCCACAAAAATGGCAGCAACTTTGGTAAGAGTGTCTTAACATTTGGAGGAATGAGCAAGGGCAAAGACTACTGAGATGAGACCTTACAGCCCAAATCAGAAGTGACAGGAGATTGACAGTAAAATAAATCAGTCCAGAATAGCCAGCAACCGAAGGTCAAAAATAGAGTGAGAAAACAATGACTAACAAGGAAACAACATTTTCTTGAGATTTAGATGAAGTGTCACTGTTCCACACCTCCGGTGTTGTTAACAAGCCAGCAAATGATAAGGTTTGATAGATGTGTGTAATACGTTATGGAGGGAAGGAGAAATTGCCAAGAATATATAAATGTTGAAGCGAATTACACCAGCAATTAAAAATAAGACATTTTGGCCATCTGATAATAATTAAAGCCTATTAAGTGAGAAAATGTTTTACAATTTTCGAGACTATTACCCACATCTCAACCGTTTACACACCACAACTACATTAGATAATCCTAAAACTGAACATCGCTGATAGTTTTCATGTTTAAAAAAGATCACAAGATAAAAAAATAAGTCTTGTAAAAAATATATATTTTGTTTTTTTACAAGTTCAATGTCATTTCTATTGGCCTTTAGTATGATAAATGGAGGTTTTATTTGAATGTCATATACCAGAGGCTGTAAAGCTAAACTAGACCATACATTCTGCATAGAAGAGTGGCATATCTTATCACACATAACATATGTAATATTTGTAGCTGCTCCACGCCAACCTTATGGCTTACCTCACATGGCTTCCTCCTCATATGTTCACTAATTTGTGAATATTTTGATGTCTGCACAACATCTCTCCTTACTTGTTTACAATCCCCCCAAACCACTACAGCTTAGTCTAAGATCAAGCACAATATTTATAAAGTGGAGTTGCATATAGGTATCACTATTAAACCAAAATCTAAATCAAATATTTTTCTTGTCATAAACTTTCTTCTGTAATTAAGAAAGTGTATGACCAATATAAATATTTAACATGCTCTTCAGCCTTTTTAATATCTCAGCTACAAGAACAATATCATCAGCATAGTGAAGAATAAAAACTAACTGTGTGATTAGGGGCTCAAATTCTGTTAGCAGCCACCAGTAATTCCTTTTTATATATATTATTTAAAATTTAAATTCATATTAAGCACATGCTTTAATCCTTACCTGAAGTTCATAGGCACAGAGGCACTGTTGTATTTAGTTGTAGGCATATGTCCTATGGTTTAATGTTTTTTTTATGATTTCCCTTCTTCATTTTATAATGCCTATGTATTTATATATTTTATCTCCCAGGGCACGTGCAATATTTTACATATCATGTGCAATATCTTACCTTGTTGTATGTAACTTAAATACTGTGTCTTTTGTGTACCATTGTTTGTCTGGTGGCTACATATTGTTTTAATTTGATTGCAGCATGTGTGAAAAGGTTTGCACTATTGCTTAAGCAAAATTTCCCCCTGGGGACAATAAAGTATATCTTATCACTATAAACTGTGCTGGAAACAAACCTGTTCATGTTTAACGTTTTCTTTACAGCAAAATATTTTTATTTTCATTCCAAACTCAATACGTCTGAGAATAATGTCATCATTCATGCTATAAAAATCTTTTCTGAAACGCTAAAAAGTGTACACTAGATCTCCTTCTTGTGTTCCAGGGTGCAGTGGTAGGTGGAGATAGCAAGTATATTTGACAGCATTTAAGTCATCTACTAACAAGCCAGATGTTTCCGAATAATGGGAAGGTTTAAGGCGTACATTTTATACACACCATGCACACCACCAAAATACTTTTCAAAGACAATCCATAGGACTCTTGTGTCATTTTTGTGAATTATTTAAATTACTAATTATTTAAAACTAATTTGTGTCAAACACAGGGAATCAAACAATACTCATAACAAATATGATGTGATTATGCATGAATAAACATGGTGACATAAGTACCTTCACCAGTCAGTCTTTTCTTATTCTAGTGCCATCATTTTCATCCTAATACTGGTATTTAAATACATGATTACTGGAATATAGCCTACTGATATCCATGTTATCATATAAATCCAGTGTCCTTGTAAGGCAAACACACACCCAATTGGACTCTGAATTATCAGCAGAACATAAAGTACTTAAATCATTTTCTAATGTAAGTACTTCCTGTCTCTCAGATTTTTTAGTACAAGCAATATTTTTTATTCGTTGTATCCTTTACAATCCTTTATTCGTTTATATCATTACATTGTGTAAATTACTGACAATACAAAAATGTAAGGCATTACCTTTCATCCATTCAGACTGTACTGGTGCATTGGTCTATGTTTGTGCCAGTGAAACAGCTAACCAAAATAAACATTTGTCACACACACACACACACATACACACAGAAGTAGTCATGTCAAAGACTCCTCTCACTTCTGAAAAAAAGGTTTAGTCACTGCATAGGATAAACAGAAAAGTAGTAACATCATGTGCTAACAGACATTACATAAACAAAATTGGAGCAGAGGAACTTTACGTCCTGCAAATAAACAGAAGCCAAGTAGCAACATTTCTATTATCCCCTCTTGTTCCTATTATGCTTATCTTAAGAGTTACTGTGTAGGCTACTTGTCCATACATGCCTTTGCCATGTGTGCATGAGTCTATTGCTGTCTTGCATTATGTTTCATGACCATGGTGTCAGTGGAGCATTGGAGTAACGTTACTTGTTTCCATCAATAGATGGCAGCATAAAATAAGTCATGATGAAAGAATTTATTTAGGTCTTGTTTTTCTTGACCTGGTGGCTTCATTCCTCTGAATTTCCATATTTATATTTTCCTGAAGAAGATATAAAACATTATTAATTAAGTAGGTTAAAAACAGTAAATATGATTAAATTAACTGGACATGTGTGTAATATGTGTCATTTTACAGCAGGGTTACTGGTGTGGCATAAGTTAACGTTATATTTATATCTGGTACAGACAGCCTCAATCCAATTAATCCTCGCAGGTTATTTTTTCGCCAGCTGTGTCTCAGATTTCAACCGAAGGGAAGAAAAAAAATAGTCAGCTGTGTGATGAGCAAAGAGAAATCTTGGAACAATCTGTTTGGTGTTTCAGCACTTCCTCCGAGAGTCTGATCAGATTATCATTTGATAGAAACATATTGGTAGATCATTTAATCAATACACACACTGGTAAATGACCAGGTTACATGTTGAAGTGATATCATCTTGACTGTTTACCCGTCATTGTCACTATCTGATCAACCAGCTTCCTGCAGCAGCGCCCCTGCCGACTGACAGCAGAACTGCATAGCAAAGACCAGCGTCAAGTTACAGGGAACACAATGAAAAAATAAAATCCCCGTCAGGAATTTAAAATTAAAACTCTTAAAACAATGGCATAATAACAGGACAGGGATGCATTTGTTTATCAAGTATGTGCCATATCAGTAGGAATCCCACTTACGAGTGAAAATAAAACACAAGGATTTATTTTCAAACAGGGCTGCAACCAATGATTATCTTTATATATTTCTTTCTTTCAATATTTTTTTTCAATTAATTGATTAATGATTTTGTCTATAAAATGTCAGAAAGTTTCCATCATAAATTCGCAAACTGTTGTTTTGTTCAACCAACAATCCCAAACAAAAAGATATTCAGTTTGTATTTAAAAGATGTACATTCAAACAGGTTTTGATTGCTATAATCGTTCCTCCTGTTCATACAGGTCATTAAAAGACCCCTTCCTGATCTGCTTCCAATGTTATGTAAGTGATGGGGGGAACAATCTACTGTCCTTGTTCTGTGCAAAAATACACTCCAAAGTTTATCTGGAGCTGACGTCTTCTTACTCTTTTTAGTACTAAATACCCTTTCGGTGTTACTATCCCCAAGGAAAGCTGTCTCGGGAAAAACAAAGAAGTCCTCCTCATATTAGGCCTAACTTCATGAAAAAAAACTGGACACGTGAGGGGTTGTTTTAAAGACAGACTTGCAAAGAAATGTGAACCTTAAAACATGTCAAATCGTATGCTTTTATTTCGAAAGCAAAATCCCAGTGTATTTCCGGGCTTGTCTGTGCTACCTGTCTGTAACTTGACGCAGGCAGCTCGTCTGTAGCTGCTGCTGGCTGCTGCAGGCGTGCTATTTGCGGCAGCCGAGAGACCTCTGCGAAATGCCTTTTGTATTCCCGGGTGGTTTTTATGGTTTAATTTTGTGTTTTGCGAGGGTCAGATCACAGTGTTTGTAGCCATGCTCTGTGGTGGATTCAGCAGGCTGTCCTAGCTGACTGAGCCGCTCCAGCAGCGGTGGGTCCGGTGCAGTGCACAGCCGGGGATGAGGCCTACTTGTTAAAGCTCCCCCACCACCCCTCCATCGTGATGGCTGATGATCAACAACAACCTGGTCAGAAGCCTGCCTCGGGATTAGGCTCTCTTCCAGCGCTGGTGCCAGGACTCCAAGGGCCCGAGGCTAACGCGTTACAGTTCAAAATAAAGAATTCAATTTGGTAAGGATGAAAATAATCCTCAAGCAGCCACACTGTCCTTATCGCTAGCAGTAGCCTTATAATTAGCGTATATGGCTGTGAAGTGGCAGGGAGGATGTGTGCTGCACAAAGCGATTGAAAATAACACGAGTGCTCCCGTGCTAAACGCAGTTATTTAACGGAAATACGACATCAGCGAGAAAAGCTACGCTGTCTGCTACCTGTTTATGTATTAATAACACGTTAACGACTGGTTATTTACAGCAGTAGTAGCTATAATCATTAGCATCGAGCCATAGGAGGCCATGTGTGATAGATGACACCAAATCCACCGGTGGTGCTGATGCTCAGGATGACAGGTGTCAAACCAGACGGCTCCACAGAGAGACAGCCTCACACTGATTTAATGCTGCTCATAACAATACAAGGCACTCTGCTAATAAGGGTTTGGTTTTTACATGTTTAGTTTCTACAGTGGCTTTAGAAATGATTAAAACTCAATTATTTCTATTTGATTTCTCATTACAATGCAGTAGATTGTGATTAAAAGCAAGTGACGTTTTATTATCTATACATCTGACATACTGTACAGTGGTTTTGGAAAGAATTCAAACCCCATTCACATTTAGCTCACTTTATAGATGTAATTTAAAATGGATTAAATGTACTTACACTATAATGACAAAGTAAAAACGTGTTTTAGAGGCTTTTATTTAGCAAATCTATTAAATATTACTAAAAATTAAATTGCTCATTTACACAAGTGTTAAGTCTTTACTCTTTATCGTTTGGTGCACCTGCTTTGATTGTCCTTGAAATACTTCTAAGGATGTGTATGAAATTGCTATTAACTCCTATCAACTATGGTGCAAGGTCCAAAATTGGCCTTTTTTTGCAGAATACATTTTATCAAGTCACAGTAAGAAAAGAACGTGTAAATAAAAAACAATGATTCAGTTTTAGAGTCCTGGTATTGTGCATGCTGGTTCACTGTCACACTGTTATCACTTACTAGGACACTCAAATGGAACAGAGCCATTGTCACTGTTATTATTAACGCCTGGTTTTTGACTGCCATGACAAGTCAAAATGTGTGATGTTAAAAAAGGCCTATGGAACAAAAAAGTAATGTCCGCATGGACCCCACAATGCAATTCACTGCATTTTACAGATGCAAAAATGACAATCGTGCAAACTACACCTGCCTACAACGCAAAATGATGAGAATTCATAAGTGTCAAAGATTTAAATTAACTCACTCTACAATAAACTATTGAGGGTCCATTGTATAGGGAGCAGTGAATGAGGACACAGACACCTAGAACATGATTGGAGTTATCCTATGGCAAATTCAAATGATTGGATATGATTTAAAAAGACAAACACCTGTATATAAGGCCCCACAATTCACAGGGCTTTTCCCACCAAGCCATGATGTCCAAGGAACTCTCCGTGGTCCTTCACGATCAATTGGTGTCGAGGTTGAGATATGGGCGTGGGTATGAAACCATTTCTATAGCTTTGAATGTTCCAGGGAGCACAGTTGTCTCCATCATTGTGAAATGGAAGAAGTATGGAACCACTAAGACTCTTCCTAGAGCTGGTCATCCAACTCAAGGCATCACCTGGCTAATACCACTAATGATTAAAAAAAAAGCATCATGCCGTGGAGGTGCTTCTCTGCAGAAGTGATGTGGAGACTTGTCAGAAGCTCGAGAAAAATGAATGCAGCCAAATACAAAAAGGAGCTGGAAGTAAACCTTCTCCAGAGTGCACACGATTACAGAAGGTTTACCCTTCAGCACGACAACAACCCAAAGCAGACAGCCAAGACAACGCTGAAATTGCTTTGGGATATATCTGGGAATGTAATTGAATGACCCAGCTGAAGCCTGGACTTGAACCCCGAAAAAAACTTCTGTGGAAAGACCTGAAGATGGCAGTTCACACACTCCCCGTTTAAGCTGACTGAATTGTAGAGGATCTGCCAGGAAGAAGACTTGAA